>NC_066620.1:160900524-161200524 GCF_025201925.1 Gopherus flavomarginatus
TTCCCCATGGCTAGTGGGGGGGACCTAGGCCCACCCACTACTCCGAGTCCCAGTCCAGGGACACTGTGGATTTCAGCATCCTGCTGCACCTCTCCTATTGCTGCATTTCCCTGGGCCACTTCCCCATAGCCACAGAACCCTCCTCAGTCTCAGCAGCGCATCCAGAGCACCTGCTCTTGCTCCCTGGGTTCCTGTCTGTACTGCTCTGTCCAAGGTGCTGCTGGATTCCAGCCCACTCCAGACACAGTCCTCCTTCCTCAAGCTCCAGGCAACTACTGACTCTGCTCTGCCCTAAGGCTCTTTTCATATGGGCCTGCTGGACCCTGATTGGCTGCTTCTCACAGTCCCTCCCTTCTTGACTGCTTCTCATGCAGCCTCCCAAGGGCTCCGTTAACCCCTTATTGGCCTGTGTGAGGCGATGCCCCATTACATCAAGGATACCCTTAACTCTCAGGATAGTTGTTGCCCTGAGCCATATTTTCAACCACTCTGTTAACAACCTTATGTCCTTATACTGGCATGTTGCAGTCTAAGGAACGTCAGCCATTGCTGGATGACAGCAGCCAGTGTCCATGATTTTTGCAGAGACAGTTGCATCTTAGTTACAGTGCACATTTTCAATGAATTTTTACCACAACTTTTCTCTTTGCAAGCTCTTCTGCACATAAAAGAGTTATCAAGCCTTTAAAGTTAATTGTAGACTTTGGGCATGTCTATACTGCCAAAAAAAGAAAGAAAGAGAGAAAACTCTGCAGCAGAAAATCCCAGAGCTTGGGTCAACTGACTCAGGCTTGTAGGGTTCATGCTATGGGGCTAAAAATAGCAGTGGAGACATTCCCAGTTGGACTGGAGCCTGGGCTCTGAGGCCTCAACTGCCCTGGCCAGTTTTTAGAGCCAAGGCTGTAGACCTAATGGGAACATCTACACAGCTATTTTTAGCCGTATAGTGGGAGCTCAAGGCAGTTGATCCAGGCTCTGAGACTCGCTGCTGTGGGTTTTTTCCCCCCAGTGTAGATGTACTCTTATGTGCCAAACTCATCACTGGTGTAAATGGCTTCAACTCTTTTGACAAAAATGAAGTGGCAGCTGTGAATTTCACCGGGGTGAAGTTTGCCTTAGTTTTGTTTTTTTTTCTGAACTCTTCTAATAGAACAAATTATAAAAATAAGAAGTTGCTAGTTGGGCTTGCTCCATACTGTACCGGGCAGATGGGGGATAGGAAAAAATCCTGAAACTGAAAATTCTTACCCAGAATTATGGATTTAATTATTCTGCATAACATCATTTGTTTAGACTAAGGCACCTGGCACAGAGCTCAAACCTTAACACTTGAAAGAAATTCTTGGTATCCATCACATATTGTTTAAAATCAATTTGCTTACAAATTTTCTTTCCTTTATACCAGCAGTGCTATGGTACCAAAATTCTCAGAAAACTATGGCTATTAAAGCTTATATACTGTGACCTATGTAATGGCAATGCTTTCAAAGTTACCCCCCTAGGGTTATAGTTTATCCCTATATAGCCACATTATACTGTACATCCTTGGACACTCATGAAATAAACCACTAGCTCTTGTAAATGGGTGTACCTGTCTATTAGAAAAAATACCCAGGATCCTAGTACAGGGTGTTGTAATAGTAGGGTTTTTATTAAAGGCTTTTGGGCCTGATCCAAAGCCCACTGAAATCATGGAAAGACTTCCATTGTCTTCAGTGAGCTTTGGAACCTGTCATTAGTGCACAGTTTTGTAGTATTTTATTTTAATCTATGTGAAATATTTTTACCCGCTGGGATTAATTTCAGAATCCAATAGAAAAGCTGTTTATTCTTTTTGTTCTACACCAGTTCACATAAACATACAGGCCAATGCTGATACTGAATACCTCAACTCCAACTGATTTCAATGGAAACAAACTATAAAGACTTTATAAATCAAATGTGCCCTTTTTAGTTTTTAAACCATGCCTTGAAGGTGAGCAAATTGGGCTCTATCATATGAAGGAAGAGAGGTAATAGAGAGCACTACATCAAGAATGTCCTTCCCCTCGGTTCCCAGATAAACTGATCTAGGGATGGATTTCAGTGGAATATGAGGATAAGCGCTTCACAGGAGGCTCTGAACACTTTGCAGGAACATGCCAATACAATGGAACAAATCCTAGACTCCCCTAAAATTTCTGATCTTTGAACTCTAATGTACATTGATCATGAACGTACCTATCTGACATGGGAACCTTTCAACATCTTTTTGCAGTTCTTTTAAACCTAGCTAGAAAGTATTTACTGAATGAGCCTGAATCAGCAACTACATACCTCCATTTTCTTCGCCTACTGCTGTCTAGCCAACATTTCCCAATTCTGCATTAGTGTGTTTGAGTATCCTACATGAATCACTTTACATTATCTTGACTGAATCTCATTTTACTGAAATTATTTATTCAGACCATTTCTGCAGTTTATCAAAATAGTATTGTATTTTGCTCCTGTCCTTCAAGGACTGCATAACGCTTCTCAGCTCTTTGTCACCTGAATTTTGGATTTGTGTGACTCTCCACACCATCCTCTCTATTATTAATGCAGAATAGAATAGACCCTCTAGGATCCCGTTCAACACCTCCTTCCAATTTGACACTGAATTATTAATAATTACCCCATATTTAACTTTTAATCCAATTCAGTATCCATTTTAGAGTAGTTCCATTGAATACACTTTTCATTAGCTTCCCTGAGAGGATGTTGTGCCCAATACTAAGTCTGTTGCATACCCTTTATGCAACAAGCTTCTATTCAAAGAAAAATTATGAGTTTGGTATGATTTATTTTTGGACAAATCCATGCTGCCTATCACATATGTTCTCCTAGATAATAACTAACTGATTGTTTTGTTATCTGTTCTAGCAATATTCCACATATCTGTAATCAATGTTAGTGGTCTGTAATTTCCCAGGTTTTATGCCATTCTTAAAAACTGAGGTGAGGTTCTGTAGCCAGTATTATCCAGCAGATTAGAGTAGATGGGAATAATGGTCCCTTTTGGCCTTAAAATCTAAGAATCCATTAATTTTCCAGTGTACTGGGATGTCGACAATCCTCCATAAGTCCTCGGAAATGATTGCCAATCAAGGAGCTATCCAGGGTGGTAACCCACTGTGTCAATTCTGAGTGCCTACAGCCCACTACAGAACCAAGCACTGTGAAGAACTAACATATTCACTAAAAGGTCATCTATATTTGGGAAGGCTCTCAAAGAGCATGGACTTGCCCCACCTTATACCAGCAAAAATACCCAAAACAAGAAACAAAAAAAACCCACAGCCCACCTGAATTCTTGAAGTTTAGTACAGTCACTGCTCAAGAAATACTGAACAACTAACAGAGCCTCAACCCAAGAACTGTGCACCCAATCTATGCCCTGCCTGGCTGGTGAAAGACAGTCATGAGCAACTGGTGTATGCAGTGTAGTTGTACTCTTGTTGGTCCCAGGATATTTGCAAGAGAAGGGGGGTGGTGCAATATCTTTTAAATATCTCTCTAATGAACAACTGGTGATACTTATGACAAAAATAGGCAGTTGCTCACTTCAGAAGGAATCTTCTCTTCCTCCTTCAAACATGCAATAGAGTGATCAACAGAGTACCAAATCTTTCATTCCTGAGCAAGCTGATACAGAAACTAGCCAAAATCCAACTACAGTCTTGTCTAATTTAAGCTAATACCCTAGACCCACCACAGTCTGGATTCAGGCCATGACATGGAACAGAAACATCTTTAACAGCATTGTTGGATAGTCTCTTCCTGTCAGTGGGTGGAGAGCAGACATGCATTCTCGTCCCTCTGTACCTGTTTGCAGTATGCAGCACTGGTGAACGTGAGATACCTCTGTCCCACCTGAGAGAGATAGCAGTGGTCCATACAAGGCAGTGTGGCTTAGTTGATAAAGCGCTGGCCAGGGACTCAAGAAATCTAGGTTCTAGTCCTAACTCTGCCACTGGCCTGCTTTGTGACCTTGGGCAAGTCATTTCACTTCTGGATGCCTCAGTTTCCTCATCTGTAAAATGGGATAATAATACTGACCTCCTTTGTAAAAGGTTTTGGGTTCTACAGATGAAAAGTACTATGTAAAAGCTAGATATTGTTAATATGGTTTAAATCTTTACTTGCAGGACTCACACAAAGAGTAGCAGTGGAAATCTGCATCTCTGCCACTACAGTCGTCACTTGTTGAGTCTCCCAAGAATCAATTCTCTCTGGTCCCATTCAACATCTACATGCAGCCACTAGATGAACTGGTCAGACAACATGCATTAAGTGCCAGGCCTATGCAGATTGCACATTGCTTTATCTTTGCTTTACCATATATGTGCATACCACTACCACCAAGATGTCTGAGTGCTTGGATGAGATCAACTCATAAGAACAGTCATATTGGGTCAGACCAATGGTCCATCTACCGCAGGACCCTGACTTCCAACAGAGTTTAATGCCAGGTGCTTCAGAAGGAATGAACAGAACAGGCAATCATCAACTGATCCATCCCCTGTCATCCAGTCCCGACTCCCAGCTTCTAGCAGTCAGAGGCTAGGGGGAGCCAGAGCATACGGTTTGCATCCCTGACCATCTTGGCTAATAGTCATTGATGGACCTATCCTCCACGAACTTTTCTTTTTTGAATCCTGTTATAGCTTTGGCCTTTAAAACATCCACTGGCAACGAGTTTCATAGGTAGAGTGTGTGTTGTGTGAAGATGTGTTTGTTTTAAACCTTCTGCCTATTAATTTAATTGGATGATCCCTGGTTCTTGTGTTATGAGAAGGGGCAGGTAACACTTCCATATTCACTTTCTCTACACCATTCAGGATTTTATAGTCCTGTATCATATCCCTGCTTAGTCGTCTTTTTTCCAAGCTGAACAGTCCCAGTCTTCTCTTCCGGGACCGACTGTGCTGGCCAATCGCACTAGCCCGCAGGGTCCCCCAAAGTGCAGTGCCAGGAACAGGGGGGTCTGAGGCAGAAAGGACAGATTCATCTCTTCAGGACTGACCATGCCAGCCAATTGCACCAGCCCGCCAGGGCCACCAAAGCTCGGGGCCTGGAGCGGTTGCCCCGATTCACCCTACCCAAGGGATGATTCTGACAAAAACCAGTAGCTAAAAGCTGAAGCCAGACAATTAAAAAATAAAGTACAAATTTGTAATAGTGAGGTTGATTAACCATTGGAACAAAATACTATGAGAAGTGCTGGATACCTTTCTGGAAGATATACTTTTGCCAAACACAAGTTATTGGACTCAATACGGGAGTAAATTTAATGGCATGTGCCATACAGGAGGTCAGACTAGATGATCCCTTCTGACCTTAAACTATGGATTTGTGATGCCCCTTCCTGTTGCTTCAATCTAATTCCCAAACATGTCCTGGGATTCAAGACCCAGCTCAGACTGGGCACAGAAGCACCAAAAACTAGTTCTTCTAGCTCCAATTTTCTGTCATCTTGCTCTATGTGTTCCTTGCTATCCAGCTGACTCACAACCCTGCCCAGAGCCCTTAAACTGTCCACTGTAAAATCAGGGTCTATACTTGTGGCACTGCTAATGAAGCAGTCCATCTCATCATAGTGCAGACATGTCTTTGGTGAAATACCAGACTGGAATTTATGGTCCTTAGCCTTCCAGAAAAGCATCTTAATCCCTTTGATTTTCTCCTTACAGTGTGGTCCTATTTGTTGGATTCCCTGCCTAGACAATGTATTTGAAATCTCATTGTACAGCTTGGCGCTTTGGTTCTTGTTCCCAAAATCATGAGCCCTGCTAGCATCACACCAGAGATCCACCAGTACCTTGGTACCCTGGTGTCCTCCTCTTGCTAGCTGGCAGCATGCAGCTGTGATGCCTTCTTTGGGACCAGCTTCAAAAAATGGACCTCTCTATTGGTATGGATGAGTGCAGCTGCTGGTACAGTAAGTCACATGGAAATGAGAGGAAGTGGAGGAGGACTGCTGAGCAGGCCTACATGCAATGATAGCTGACTTCTGGTTAGGAATCAGGGAATAGGTAGATTGCAAGAAAAGGACATGGGGATGGGGGTAGGGTAACCAACCACCCTGATATTATCAGGACTGCCCTGATATTAGGGGCTTGGTCTTATCTATGCAACCACACATTCTCTTAGGGTGACTAGATGTCCTGTTTTTATAGGGACAGTCCCATTTTTGGGGACTTTTTCTTATATAGGTGCCTATTACCCCCCACTCCCTGTCCTTTTTTTTCACAGTTGCTAGCTGGTCACCCTAGCTTCTCTCCCCCCTGCCCCAGCAAAAAAAAATGTCCTAATTTTTCACAGTTGCTTGCTGGTCACCCTAGCTGGGAGTCCTAAGGGATTGGAGGTCCAGCCAGCAGCCTTCAATTGTTGTGCTGAAGTAGCAGCTTGCATCGATACAACACTTGACCTCTGCTCTACACCATGCCCACCCCAACCCCTTCTGTGCAAGCCAAGTGTATTACTACTGCTACCACACATTGGGATATGTCTACGCTGAAGCTGGAGATGACATTGCCAGCTCAGGTAGAAGTACATGGCCTAGCTTTGACTGAGCACCATAAAAACAGAATGTTGCCGTGGGGGGGGGGGGGGAGAGGTATGAGCTAGCTCCCTCAGTAGTACCCCTAGGATCTTGGACGGAGCCACCCTCTGTGCCACTAGCACGGCTATGTCTACACCAGCTGGAAATTGCAGCTGCAGTGTAGCCCTACCTCGTGCTAACCGGCTAGTGCAGGCGAGCCCACGAGGGCGCCTGAGCGAGCCCTTGCCCCATGTGTCTCATTCATGCAGGAGCAGGGGGAGGGAAGGGGCGTGCTCGAGCGCTTGCTGTGGAAATCCCGAAGCCTCCAGCTCCTCCCTGTGTGTGTGTCTCTAGGCTGGGGACCGGCTGAGGCGCTGGCAGCCCCAGCTGCCGCTTTTGCCTTGCTCCAGCTCGCCTCCTGCCTGGGCTCCCGCCTGCGGCCTCCCCGCACCGACATGCCCCAGCCGCAGCAGCAGCCCTAGCCCGCCTGCGGCCCCTTCCCCCGGCTCTCCGCGTCCTCCCAGCTCGGCTCGGGGGCTGCCATCGCGCCTCCCCGTCCCCGATGGGCAGCCTGCTGAGCGGGGTCAGCGTCAAGGAGCCCGCCACGGTGGAGGACTGCGACTCCACCTGGGAGACGGACTCCGAGCCCGAGCTGCAGGACCCAGGCGGGGACCAGCGGCAGCAGGAGGCGATCGGCGGGGAAGAGCCAGCCCCGGAGCCGCCCGCCCCGCTCCCTGCCGCAAGCGCCCGGCCCGAGGACACCCGGCAGGAAGGGGAAGAGGTGGAAGGGGGCCGAGAAGCAGCAGCAGCAGCCCCCGGCCCTGAGCAGGTATCCCTGACACCGCCAACTTCTGCAGGCTGGCTAGGAGCCAGGCAGAGACCCCCGTGCCCCGGCAGCCCTGCACTCGGCGGCTGGTGTTTTCTCCCAGCCCCCAGCCAGGGCTCTGGGAGGTCTCTACGGTCATGGGTGTCCCATGGATGCAGCAGGCTTGGGGCGCTGAGGCTTTGCTCCGCTTTCTCGGTACCCGTCCGCACGCTGTGTTGGAGGAGTAAATTGGGCTGGATCTTTGCCTTGCAATAAAGCAGCACGAAAGGAGGGAGGGGGCTGAGTGGCACCCCCGAGCTCGGGGAGGCAGACCCCGCTTGGGGACTTTGCTGCTTTCTGTGTGTGCCGCCTGCTGCTGCTGGGTTGCTTGTTTTCCTCTTGGTGACGTGTGTTCTGTATCAGGCTGAAAAAGGAGGAAGTGTGTTGGGCTGTGGGGATTTTTTTTTTTTTTTTTTGTATTTCCCCTAATGCACAATTTGCTTCACAGCTTATTTCTTCTGGCCTCAAGGGCTGTTTGAGACCAAGACTGTTTTGCTATCCTCTTAGTAATCTAATGCTATGGTTACCAACCATGGGGAATGTGTGGATAGAGCAAAGGACTGGGAAGCCAGGAACTCAGGAGGTCTAATCTTGGCTCTGATATTGACACCTTGGTGTGGCCTATGGCAGGTCTTTTGATTTCACCTCTCTATGAAGACTTAATCTCTCTTGAGAGGGAAAGTTAGTTAATATGTGTAGAGTCCTTCCAGATGAAACATGCTAAGTACAATAATTTAAAGTGTTACTTCTGGTACTTTCTGGCACCTGTGATTGGAGTTTTATGCTCTCTTTTTAATAATGATCCTCAGTGCAAGGTCACATTGCTTTGCTACCTATTTCCCATTCATCTTTAAGTTACTTGCAGTGGTATCTTTGCTGCTCTCTCATGATTGCACCTGTCTGAGGTTTGGGACAGCTCAGGGTCCACAAATTGTGTACAAAAGGATAGAAAGTGATGTACACTGGTTGGTATAACCAAGGTATTGTGATCCTGAATCTACAACAGGCTGAGTGACTTTAGTGGGGTTTGAAAGTGCTCAACCATCCGTAACACAGAGTTCAGCACCTTACCAGACATTGGGATCAGTGTCTGCTAAACTAGTACAGTTGCTGAAAAGGTTGAGAATTGTTAGTTTAGTAGAGTAGCTGTCAGACTCGGCAGTAGTGGCTTATTAAGAGATATAAGACTAGTATATTGATGTGGTCTTGATGTCTCTGAGGCATCCATGTTTGTTTCTACACTGATATTTTATCTATAGTAGGAAACTTTCCCTTACAATTACCACCATTGCTAGCATCTGTAGTGTTCTACGAAGAGTAGCGACAGTGGGAGCCTTTGTGTAGATTATCCCTGCTGGCACCCAATCAATAGGCGGACATGGGGCCAGATCCGGACCGCCAGACGTTTTTGAATGGACCCCCAAAATCTATGTATTTACTACTATTATCATTATTGTTATTTTTTTATTATTTTCTCCAGAATATGAACCTTGACTAGATCTTGCCCAAGAAATTTGGACCTTGCCAAAAAATAATTGACTACGCCTGGGTGCCAGTGTATCAGCAGCTGCCACTATTTTAGTTGCCATAACACGTATACCGATTCTGAGCAGGGCTAGCTGCTAGATGCTATGTATAGCATCATTCCTACCACTGTTACCCCCAGAGTAGCAGAACTGGTGGCAGCAGTGGTGGGAAATTTTGAAGGGAAAAAAAGGCTTATGTAAATAAAGCCTAAAGGCCCAGTTTGACCCTCAATTACTCATGTGCAGCTCCCATTGACATTAATAGGAGGTGCACATGCACCCCATGTAACTGAGGGTGGAACCAGTGCCTAGGAGTCTAAACTGAATATTGTCTCATATTTGAGTGCTGAGATGAACAATTAGAATTAAATGTTGTGTATCATAGATGGCACTAGAAAAACTAACAACATAAGATCAGTCCAAACACAAATATATTGCACAACTTGCAAGTGTCGTCTTATGGTAAGCATTCTTACACTTGGATGTCCAAGACAAGTCAATTTGTTTTTTCAGATTTACTATAGCAGCAGATATTTGTAAGCCATAAAGTGAGATAACTGCCATATATACTCATTCATAAGTTGCATTTTTTTAGTAAAAAAGGGAAGCACCAGAGAAGGAGGTCAGCTTATGACTGGGTATAGAGAGGGAGAGGTGGGACACAGCCCCTTCCCCCCAACAGAGGGGGCAAGGAGAGGCAGCACAGCCAGAAGGGAAGAGGCAGGGCCAGAGTCTCTCCACCTCTGGCCATGCTACTTCCCCCCAGCCTCCGAAGCAGCTGCAGCTCCGGGGCTGGCAGGCTGAAGCTGTGCCGCTCAGCCCCGCCCCCCAGAGCAGGCTGTGGCTACACCGCTGGAGCACGCTACCCAGCCCGCTAGAACATGCTGCAGCTGTGCTGCCTGGTCTGGCCCACCGGAGCGGGCTGCAGCCACACTGCCCAGCCTGCCAGAGCAGCTCCAGCCAGGTCAGAGACATCCTCCCTGACCCTCCCCAGATAAGGTGGAAAGGGATGGGATGGGGAGAGTGTGGGGGCTGGTCACAGGGGTTACTCCCCTGACTCCCAGCTTCTCCCCTAAAAAAATATTCCCCACCAGTTGCTGTCCTGGCCCATGAGGGTAACAGCTGGCACACCGGGACACTTTATTTACTTAGGTTTATCT
This sequence comes from Gopherus flavomarginatus, assembly GCF_025201925.1. NCBI lineage: Eukaryota > Metazoa > Chordata > Testudines > Testudinidae > Gopherus > Gopherus flavomarginatus. Next base: position 160,910,638 of record NC_066620.1, read on the forward strand.
CCATGGCTGCGGACACTGGAGGTAAACAAACCATCTTGGCCCCCCAGCAGCTTATCCTGATGGCCCGGGAGCCAAAGATTGCTGACCCCTGAATTATAGGGTCGGCTTATGAATGGGTTATAAAATTTTTCAGTTTTTACTTATCCATCTTGAGGACGGTCGGCTTATAAACCAAACGGCTTATGATTGAGTATATACGGTAACCCTTGCAATGTGCTTACAATTTCAGTCAGAAAGCCTGCGCGAAGTCTTTGGTGACATTCACAGTGAAGATTATTTTTTAAACTTTGAAACACCAAAATTAATTTTTTTTCTAAACTGACCCCCTCAGTTGAAGAGGTTGAGGATATGTATAAGTATTGGGTAGTACACAACATAGATTTGTGACTTCTGACTGGACCTGATTTTGAGAGTTTCAAGTACTGAGTTCTACGTTTTAGGAACATAGGATGAAATAAGTCAATGGCAAAACAGTCATTGATTTCAGTGGCGTCCGAACTTCATCAATGAGGTCCAGCTTTTTCTTAGCTGTGTAGAAGTGTTTAATTTTTGAGGTATACGTAAATGAAGTAAGAGCTAGAATTTTAAAATTTACTGTCATTCTGCTTCATGTATCATGGTGGAGCAGCTAATGCCTGGTATTTAATTATCAAAGGGTATTTGCTGTCCAGGTAAGCATGTTTTATCTTTAGTTGGAGTCAGAGCCAGTCTTTCATCAAAGCATCTTGTAAACAATGTATTAATGGCAGGGCGTTTGAGGTACAGTGGATGGAGGATGTGATCTCACAGGAAAACGCCAGGCTCTGTCTGTACTACCACAAATAAAGTGTAAAAGAATGTGTGCTTCCCCCCCCAAAAAAAGGTTTGTGTATTGATTTCTATAAGAGAGTTTTATTTCTGTATCTCAAATAGCAGTATCTCTTATTACAGTATTGTAGAAAACAAAATGGTGTGAAAAATAAAGTGCATAACAGAATTAGCAAGTCTCAATATCTGAATGCTTTTGGTTGGGTTTTTGTAAAATGTATACAGCTTGATCCAGCACCTGCTGAATCCAATGGGAGTCTTTCCATTGACTTCATTGGGCTCTGAATCAGGCTCATAGATTCCAGAACAGTTGGGATCTGCTACAAGCTTTCATAAATGCTTTTTTTTCCCCCTTCCCCCAAGAACAATTTTGCTTTAGGGGTTTAGTGATGCTTTTCACTGGAACGTAAACTTATGTTCTTGTGAGGGAGGAGTAGCTCCCTTTTATGGACACCCAGCCAGTCAGTTAGCTATGAAGTCCCTCTTGGTGGCTGCTTGCTTTACCTGTAAAGGGTTAAAAAGTCCTCCAGGTAAAGAAAAGGGAGTGGGCACCTAACTAAAAGAGCCAATGGGAAGGCTAGAACTTTTTAAAATCTGGGAAAAAAAGCTTTCCCTTTATGTTCTGTGGTTGTTCTCCAGAGAGAAGGGAACAGAGCAAGTCAGGGCTATGACTATGCTTTAAAAAACTTTTTGCCACGTATGGAAATCATCAGATTACACGTAGAACTACCCAAATATGTAAATAGATTAGGAATGTCTAGAAAGACCCAATTAGGTTTATTTCTTTTATTTTCTGTAAGGCTTGTAAACTCCTCTGTTCTAACCCCAGATTGCTTTTGTTTGCATGTAACCCAGGAGTCGGCAACCTTTCAGAAGTGGTGTGCCGAGTCTTTGTTTATTCATTCTAATTTAAGGTTTTGTGTGCCAAAGTAATACATTTTAACATTTTAGAAGGTCTCTTTCTATAAGTCTATAATATATAACTAAACTATTGTTGTGTGTAAACTAAATAAGGTTTTTAAAATGTTTAAGAAGCTTCATTTGAAATTAAATTAAAATGTAGAGCCCCCTCAGACCGGTGGCAAGGACCAGGGCACTGTGAGTGCTACTGAAAATCAGCTTGTGTGCCGGGCCATAGGTTGCCTACCCCTGCTTGTAACCTTTAAGGTGAACCCCCAAAAAAGCTATTTTGGGTGCTTAATTTTTGGAATTGCTCTTTTAAGATCTAACAAAAGCCTAAGTGCCAGATGTATTTTCTTTCTTTTTACCTTTTTTACATTTACATTTTACATTTACCTTTTTTAATTACAGGATTGGATTTTTGGTGCCTTAAGAGGTTTGTGCACATGTTGTTTAATTAGCTGGTGGCAACAGCTGATTTCCTTTGTTTTCTTTCTTAGCTCTTCCCTGGAAGGGAGTTTGTGTGAAAGTGCTTGAGGGTAACCCCCAGGGAGGAATTCCCAAGTGCTCTTTCCTGGGTCCAAAAGGGGTTTGCATTTGGGTGGTGGCAGCATTTACCAAGCCAACATCAGAGAAAAGCTGTAACCTTGTGAGTTTAATACCAGCCTAGAGTGGCCAGTTTTAATTTTTAGAATCCTTGCAGGCCCACCTTCTGCACTCGAAGTGCCAGAGTGGGGAATCAGCCTTGACAGCTCTAAACACGAGTTTACTGAATTATATAAAATAGTTTGACAGTGCTACAAATATTCTTTTTTGCCATTCAACAGTTTTCTTCCACAGGATGCAGTGGTAGCTATAGGTATGCTTTCATGGTAAGATATGACACAGATTTATAATAGTCTGATTTCACTAACATAAAGGTATAGTTATGCTTCACTTTCATGTTCAGCCACTTCTTATTTTGTCATGATAAGCGTTTGCGTTTTAAAATAATTTCTAGATAAGTTTTACATTCAGTAAATAAATCATTGGCCAACCTATTGATCCAAATTCAAGAGATTATAGAATTTATAAAAGCCTCTACCATGTGTACTAGCCCTGCTTTTGTTCATGTGTTAAAGTAGAGTTGTGTTAAAAATATCCTTCCTGTCACATATTTATATTGTTTGATGAAAGCTTAAGTAAATTTATGCAATTTTAGATCTATGTATTCAGAATTGTTGAAGCCCATTCTGCAAAATATTTATTTTAAAATGTCGAACACCATAATAATACAAATCAGTGTTCAGTTTGGCTGTAGGTGGATGTTAACTACTCTTTAAATGTTTCAGATTGATGATGCAACTGAGCTGACAACGAAACCAAAGAGGAGCTTTTATGCTGCAAGAGACTTGTACAAGTATCGACACCAATATCCAGTAAGGGCATTTTGTGATTTAAAAACACTCTTTAAATAAAGAACAATAACCAAGAGAACTCTTTAAAAGAGGCCTTATCTTTCCCTATTAAGTATGAGACAATGAAAAGAGTAGAACTTCTGATATAATATCCAAAAGAAGATGCCCGAGGGAGACAACTGGACCCGATGTGCCATTGTTTCCTCCCACACCTATAAAACTTACAATCTAAGGCCCTGATCATGCAAACTCTTATGCACATGCTTAATTTTAAGCATGTGAGTAGTCCTAGTGACTTAATATTTTTAAAGGCCTACCTTTTTGGTTCTAAAATCTTTTAAAAGAGCTGAATGCCAGCATACTTCCACTGTTGATAGTTTTATTGCAGGCTAATAATGCCTTGTTTGTTTCTTTTCAGCAGAACTTTAAAGATCTCCGGTATCAAAATGACTTGTGCAATCTCCGATTTTATAAGAATAAAATTCCCTTTAAACCTGATGGTGAGTAATCTGACAGTATGTCAAAGATGGCTGACAGATCAAGGAGGATGAGGATAAAGTACTGGTTCTAAACTTTGGTAAGGAAGTGTCCCAAAGAGAGAATAGGAAGGATCTCCCACTCCAGCGTGACTCCATATAATTTTGGGTTGTGTCCATAGGTGGTGCAAGCACCCGCTCTATGGGGCCAACTGGTCAAAAGCATAGTGGGAAAGGAGCTCCCTGCCTCCACCTGCTTACCACAACACTGGCTCTGAGTTAGCCATAGTTTGGTGCTAAAGGCAATAGATTTAGGGTGTGATTTATTTTTTTTTTGCAGAGTCACTCAGAGTAGGCCTTCCTCTGCTCCCCTGGAATTTGGTGGCAGTGCTGCCAATCTCTTAAATCACTGTGAATAACATCATTTTGGCTGGTACTAGAGCCAGCATGGTAATGATCTGAGGCGTTCCTGGTGATTTCTAGCCTTACCCATGGGAAAAACCCCTTTCACTGGCTACCTTCCCCACTTCCCCATGTCCTGTGGAGGAGCATCCAACCAGGGCTGCAGGAGGCAGGCTTAGCTCTCCCCTCAGGAGTCAGAGGTGGTTTTGGGTAGGAGAGTGATGCCATTCTCACACGAGGGGAGTGTGACATACCAGTCACACCCTGGCAATCCAGACCAGTGTGGGTGGCTGTGTCACCCTTGCCTTGGAACATGTGGTGCCTTGCAATGCCTTACTGTTGTAGCTCCCAACTTGGACCTCTTACAAACAGCTTGCCAGCATGCAGGTCGCTCCCAGATGTGTTTCTGTAACTGCAGCCTGTCAGGCACACCCTGGCTCTCATCAGCCTTGCTTAAACCACAGGGTGACACCAACACATTCCCAGTTCCAGATTTCTCTCTAGAAATGTATGTCTTGTACTGCTCAGCCCTCTTCTGTACAGTCCAAATATAATAAGTCTGTTAATCCTTTAAGGGAATACTGTACAACTTGCCACCTTAAATGGAGTTACACAGACACTTCTGATTAGATAAAACAATAAACAAGTTTATTAACGATAAAGAGAGAAATTTTAATTGAGAATAAGCATAGGGAAAACAGTCAGAAATAGTTACAAAAATAAAGATAAAACACTTTCTAATGCTAAACTTAACAAACTATATTAGATTTAAGCAAAATTTCTCACCACATGCTTCCAGGACCTCTCCCCCAGAATCCAACAGCTGCTTCTTTTGTTTTCTCAAATACGAAGAGTGTGATGGACACGGGGAGAGAGGAGAGGAGACTCTTGAGGTGTTTTTCTCCTGTGTATGCTCACATGCAGGTTTCCTTTTGTTTCCTCCCTTCCCCTTTCTTCATGTTGACTCTGTTTATTACTTAAATGCAAATTAAAGCAAACACACACTCTTTGTTCAAGACAGGATTGTTTGACCAGTTCAGTGCTTCATGAGTTTTGAACATGTACTTTTAACATCTAATGCTGCTATACACATTTTACCATGGTATTACTGATCAGCAAGTTGAGTTTTCAGATGTTATCTCACAAGTCATACTTTGTACAAATATTATTACAACAATGTGTAGGGTGTGAATATAGGGGTGCATTCCATCACAGGGAGGAGGTAGTGACCAGAAAGATCCTAGCAGCTCAAGGCTCTGCTCCCTCCTTTGCACTGCCCTTTTGGAAAAATGGATCAGTCTGCTCTCTGCATCCCCTCCAGGCCAGGTCTGGGCAGGGACAGTGGGGATGAAGAGCCTTTCTCCTTCCCAGGACTGGGGGAAAAGGAAGAAGTCCTAGGACAGTGGTTCCCAAACTTTAACAACCTGTGAACCCCTTTCACTAAAATGTCAAGTCTTGCAAACCCCCTACTAAAAATGAACATTTCTCATTTACCTGTTCATAAATTATTATAAAAGCAGTGATCTTGGAAATATAAAATTTGTTTTTATGACATGCTTATTACACGCTATTTATTATTAAGTGTCCCTGGCGTCTGTTTGCCAGAAGCTGGGAACGAACGAAAGGGGATGGATCACTTGATGGTTACCTGTTCTGTTCATTCCCTCTGGGGCACCTGGCACTGGCCATTGTCGGAAGACAGGATACTGAGCTAGATGGACCCTTGGTCTGACCCAGTAGGGCCATTCTTATGTTCTTATTTATCATTACAGTATTTTTATTACATAATGAAAATGGCAACACTCTTCCAAGATCTCACTTTCGTAGCTTGTATCACTTTGAACAAGCTTATCATAAGACAAGGCTCCTATGTTTCATCAAGGAGTATCGGATGTGAAACAGCACGAAAGTATTTAAGTAGCCAACTCAAAGAGTTCCTCCTACACAAGCATTCAGGTCTTGAGCAGTCCAGACAAACAACGCACGTTACAACAAAGTTTAAATTTGTTCATCATAATAATTTTAAAAACAATACTAGCTGCCTATTTAATTTTAAAAAACAGCAAAAAATATTCACCTCCCTTTCCATTTCTTATAAGGAGTCTTGAAGTTTAAATCTCCTCAGCGTGATAGATATGCTTGCTTTGATCCTCTTAGCTCTTGGAAGTCCAGGGGCTCCGGGGTGCTGGCCCGTGCTGCCCGGGGTACCTAGGGACAGGTCTGTCCGCCATTAGGGAATTTTTTCCCGAAACCCCCCTGTAACATTTCATGAACCCCCATGGGTTCTCAAACCCCAGTTTGGGAACCACTGTCCTAGGAGATGGGTGAAGAACCCTTGAAGTTGCCAGAGCAGATAATGGAGGCTGTGGGGAGCAAAACTGATGTAAGCACAGTGTTTGTATTTAATTTGTTGCTGGGCTGGGAAACGGGCAGATTGTGGATTGGGGCAGGCAGACACAGAAATAATGAATTAGAACTTTGGTTTGGGGAGAAACCGGAAGCTTTGCACCATCAGGTAGCCATGTTGAGACCCTGCAGTGGGGCCAAAATCAGCGTGCCCTATAAATTTGGGAGAGTTGGCAACACTGTGACATGAGAGAATCTTTTTTCTTAAATCTCATGTTTGTTTTTTAGTTTTAATTGTGGTTTTTGAACTTTGGGGGTTGGCAATATTTCAGTGATAAAACTGCCATTCATTTCAACCAGAGAAGAGTTAGCACAGAGTGCTTTTTAAAATCTCACTATATAGTTAGAATGCAAGGCTTTGAACAAGGGGTCATCGGTTTGTCCTGTGTTTTGTTCAGCACCTAGCACAAAGGGGTGCTAATATGTGAATGGAGCTCACTTTGAGGTGATGCACGGTATGAATGATTAATAATAATTCATAAATTCCATTTTGGTTTGGTCCCCTACTGTTGGTTTCTGTTTGTGCTTGCCAGTAAGACCCAAATGCATTAATGTGATGAGACTAATACAAGTGGAAATTCTCCTGGAGTGTTGTGTGACTTGAGAAACTCTATTTAAATTCTTGGCAACACTAGTGGCATCAGGAGTTTCAGGCACAATTAATTGAAACAAATTCCCAGATCCTAATGCATCTGGCAACCAGAGAGATTCTTGAATCAATATCTTCCTTGTAGTATTCATGACATATGCTACTAGACTAGGATCTCATATATGCAGAGTTGCGTTAATGTAGTGACTACAGATTTCACTCTGAATATCATCAGAATAAATAGCTTGTTTTAGATGTGATAAGAAACCTACTCCATTGAGTAAACAATGGTCAATATACTTTACACAGGTTATAGTGCCATATCGTCAGCTGGTATAAATCTGCATCTATTGAAATCAATGGAGCTATGCCAATTTACGCGTGCTGAATAGCTGGTCTATATTAATTAACATCTGTGTATGGACAATGCTAATTATGCTCCTCTTTAATTTAATGGCATGTCTTTAGCACAAAGCACAATATAAGCCTAAAACATTTGTAATATATTTGAAATATATTTTTGATTGCTACCTAATAATTTCCTGAATTTGTTTATACAGGAGTTTACATTGAAGAAGTCCTGAATAAATGGAAGGGAGACTATGAAAAATTGGAACATAATCACACTTATATACAGTGGTTGGTTACTTATTAGCTATTTTTATTTTAAAGCATTGATTTGATTAAAAGTGTTATTTTGTTCACCATAAACTGAAACAATTTTTTTTTAAACAGGCTTTTTCCACTTAGAGAACAAGGTTTGAATTTCTATGCTAAAGAATTAACTACATATGAAATAGAGGTAATGTAAATTGAGTTTACTGTCAGATTAATATTGAAGTATGACTGTTATTGTATCAGGTTGTTGTGTACAATGCAAAAGTATTTGTTTTAGAGCCATTTAGGATTTTAGATGAATTTCTTATTTTATTAGGAATTCAAGAAAACAAAAGAAGCAATTAGAAGATTCCTGTTGGCTTATAAAATGATGTTGGAGTTTTTTGGAATAAAACTAATTGATAAAACAGGAAATGTAGCTCGAGCTGCTAATTGGCAAGAAAGATTTCAACATTTGAATGAGTAAGTAATGGCATTCATTAGATGCTATGTAATTGCCTTAGAATTTTTATCCTTTGTTTTCTAGAGAAAAGCAGGACATATTTTCAAAAGAATGCCAGGAAAGTGGGAGAGACAAAAAGCAGGAATCAATGATTGTTTGTGTCTGTATGTATGTATCTCTTCCACACATTCTTATGACTCTGCTCCTTACGTACTGTCAATCTAACCAACAGCCATGAATTCACTGACTGTAGTACTTTCAAGGCAGAGGTGAAAGTAAACCAGTACACCATGCTGGACTGGCTTCCCCAGGCTGTTGATTTTAAAGGGCCCGGGGCTCCCTGCAGCAGGGATTATCTGGGAGATAAGTCTGAGATGAATTTGGCCAACATTTATCTCTCAATTTTGTTTTTTTAAGTTTGATACTACTTTTCTAATACCACTGAGCTTGAAGTGTGTTTTCTTGCAATATTTTCTCCTGACATTATGGGTGCACACTACTTTCTTAGGTTAGGGTTGCTTATGAATAAATCTGGTCAAATAATTACCTTTTTTGAAAAAATCATCAAGTACTTTATTTATCCAGTAACTATCTGAGTCATCTCATTGACCTTAGTAGACTTTGCAGCAGGCCCTAAATAAGTCAGGGACTGCACAAGAGCCAAGGTCTCAGTCACTGCTTATTTTACAAGATCAATTCAGGTGTTCCAGTGCTAGCTAGCAAAACAGTTTTAAGTCAGTGTATTGCTAAAATAAACAAATAGGAGTGATCAGGTTCCATACTTACGGCTCTTCATTCAGGAGTCTCCCAGCATTTTACAAACATTAGTTCTCACTCCCAACTGTCCTATGAGGAAGGTACTATTAAGTAGTAGTATCTGCATTTTACAGATGGCGAAAACAAAACACAGAAAGATTAAATGACGTGTCCCAAGGTGACACAATGGCAAACCAGTGTCAAAGTTAGAATCAGGACTCACAATTTGTCAGACCACTCTGTTTTATTAGCACAGCGCTCTGCCAATAACATTCAGAATATGTGAGCGGCCATGCAAGGCCAAAACAGTCTTATTTATACAGATAAAAAAGCGGGAATCAGACAAAGGAACAAAGAAAGCAAAACTGTAAAATTTACCTGGGGCACAGCATGCATATCCTACTTCCTTACTAACTCTTTATGGATCTGAGGCTAATACTTCACCAATTGCCCTTAAATGGTGCAATTGTTCTATGTGAATGTCTGTATTCCTGACACCTGGATTGCAGCATTCCAACAGTTTTTTTTAAAGGTACAGACAGCATTTCTTTAATCCTTTCTATTTTCACAATATAATTCATTCTACTTTCACAATCCCTCCTTTTGGTCAAGCGCACGCCATGACCAACAATTACTGGGTTCCACAAATTAACCGTTTCTTATCTTTTTGTTCATCAGTGATATTCAAAATCATTATATTAGCACTCTGTTTTGGGGCAGCCATCTGGGTGACACAATTCTGGATACAACAGATTAACTGAAAGCATACAAAAATCACTAAGATTTCAAACAGGATAGTTAGGGCTCCCTGAAACAACCAGTTTCCTATGCCAGAGAAATTGAACAGGTTACTTAGCCACTTCCATAAAGAACTCAGCTCTTCATGAGGAAGATATGCGATTTGTTCTAAGTGGCTGTAGCGATCTATTACCTTATTGGTATTGTATAAACATACAACATTGTTTTCCAGTGAGAGCACAGGTCCCTCCTTTGGCCGTGAGCACTATGTCCAATGCCTGACGGTTTTGGAGGGCCACCTGTCCGATCGCCTCTGTTTCCTTGGCCAGGGCTCTTAAACTTTCTCTGGTTTTATTTGCCATTATTTAACTACTTAGGAGCCTTTTTGCCTGGTGTATTGCTCCCCCAAGTGGGTTAAAGGAACTGCCAATAGCCTTTTCCCAGGTGTCATTACTGTTCCATATTGTGTTAAACAGACAAGGTCCTCCAGTGAGGTCTGGGGAATTGAGTGGGATAGCCAGGACAGGAACACCAGTTTGAGAGTGGGCTGGGATGTGGCTGCAGACCCAGCATTTAGAAATAATAAGGATCTGAGCTATCCACACTTGCTGCTGGATAAAAGAATTGTCATTGTGTGCACCCCAGACCTTAAGATACCAGCAGCCGAGGAACAGGCGCTACCAGAGCTGCATGTTGGAGGCAAGGCCCTTCTGGTTCTGACAACCTCAACTGAGGGAACTGCACTCACAGTTTTATGTCCACCAGGCAGCAGGAGCTTGGCTTACTACTGCTTCTTCTTGGGCCTTGCTTTATGTAGTCATCTGCTTCTGGCAACCCTTACGAGAGCGTAGATTGTAAGGTATTGCAGGCTGTTCCTCTACGTCTTCTTCTGGAGTCAAAAAAATTGACTCTGCGTGGTCCTGAGGTGGTGATTGGTTCACTGGGGTCTGTGCATTTTTACACTGCGAAGCATGTATCCACTCTGAGATGCCAGACAGTTTAACAGCCGTCCCTTGACTCTGTTCCTTGACTCTGGCTGTAACAATGGCCTTCACACCTTATCTTTTCCTGATGCATACATTTCTCATTCACACAAATAGATTTGAGAATACAAACAGTAGTATTTTATATAGAACAAAAAAAGCATTGCAAATTAAACCTTGCTAAGTTTTACAATTGATAACTAAGACAATTGACATTGAGACCCAGGCCTTTAATGTTTTTTTAATTTACTTAACACAGACACAATAGAGAATCCTGTCTCTTACTACCTAAATCTTAAAACAAAGAGTTAGAGAGGGCCCAATTTGTAATGCATATGGGAAAACAGAATCCTATAGTCCCAGGGGGTCATTTCTTTCTGCTATTTAAAAATAGTGACTAGCAGGATGAAATCAAATTATACTTTAATTCTTATGGGATATTATAAAATCCTGCTCCTACATATCCCCCTTTTGACACTAAGATTATTAATCGCCAGTGTCACTTTTTATTTAGTTCACGTAATAGAAAATACTGGGAGGTGATTTGGGCCTGTGGCTTTAGCTTTACATACATTTGTTTTATTCACCAGCACATTTTAAACATTTTAATTAAACACATACAATGTAAAACCAAAAACAATTAGGGTAGTAATATTAGTATGCCAGTAGTTGTGGGAGACCATCCAGAAAATGTTATACCAATGGTAAGCTGTTATGCTTTTATGCAGTGGCAATTTTTAACATGTCCCCATTTGCGTGTATAATATGAACAGTTCAGTTTTTCACATTTTTGTTTTTATTTTTTTTTTAGGAGCCATGTTACCTTTTTACCTTTTAACAGATGATTGGTAACTGTTTGCCATTTAATGCCAAGGTTGATAGAGAATTTAGCTAAATCAGTGCTTACAGTAAGCGGAGACTTTTTTGTTGTTGTTGTTGTGGCAAATAGTAAATGTGATTATTGGTAAACACAGTACTTACATTACATTTACATTTGTCTTCTGGTGGGTTGCTAGCACTTTTTAAACACTTTTCCCCAAGAATTAACACATACACATAGTTCATTATACAGTACTTTGGATTATCTGAAAGACAAAAAGAACAGTTTTCTACCCCTTTTGGGGTGGCATTGATTATTGCTTAAAGATTTCATTTTTTTACAAATACCCTTCCTGACTGCAGGCAAAACAGAGGAATTACCCCCATATTTTCCTGTGTGTTTTTTTTTTTTTTTTTTTTTTTTTAAGGCAGGCCAGGTTTTAATGGCTTTTACATTTTAAGGGTTATGCAAAAATTATTTCACTGTTTAGTTATTAAATTCATGAGGTGGTGTACCTCAAGTTTTGCCTCTTATATAGCAGACCAAGTTTGTAATGTTTTCCCTGCTGTGTTAAGCTTTAAGTTTATTCACAGGTAATAGCTGAGAAGCATCATTACCATATTACTTTAAAGGATTTTTTCAAAAATCATACACACTACAAGTTGTTACAGGGGTACTTACTAACATTAAAGTTATTTTAATGTTTAATATTAACAGTAACATTAGCATTAAATTAATTAAAGGTATCTTGTTATACCATGCCTTTTATGTAGGCAGTTTGTTTGCTGACCAGGTATGTTTTTTACTTGCAGCTTCATTTGTGCTGGCAGTTTTTACCTTTCTTTATCAGTTAGGTAATTTGCATCAACACAGGCTAGGCTTTTGGATTTAAAGCCATCAGCAGAGCTCAGAGACTCTGTTTTAACACACAGGGATCTGAAAAAGAAAACACAGCCTATTGCGGCTCTTTTTGGAGCCCTAATAGGATTTTAATTCAGCAGCATGTTTCATTTGCATTTTTTTTTTTTTTTACATCCCTTTTTACAATATACGCTGCACATGTTCTACGGAAAATGCACATTTTTTCTATACTATAACTTTTTAAAAACATTAGCCATATTAATTTTTACATAAGGTATAACTTTGTTTTGTTTTTACAGAGTTTTCATGTACTTTTATTAAAGTGACAGTCTGATTACACATAGTCATTTTAAGGCTCAGTGTTTTTAACATTGCTTCTTTTTGTTTTGTGCACCTTACCTCTGCTGTTGCTTCAGAGGGTCACTGTTAACTTATTCTGTCATTACAGCTCTTATCTGCTATTGTTACAAAAAAAACAAACCAAACAAACAAAAAGACTCCAGAATCTCTACCTATTCTCCTGATTCTGACTGCCCTATTGCAGCCATGACTTGCTCTTTATTTAAAAACATTTTAATTTTTGTAAAGAATCAAGTTACCCTTTAAGGGTTAAATGCTAAATCCCAAAGCCAAACAACACTAATTACCTGTGTCTTGCAAAAAGGTCTGTCAGTTTTGCAACTTTGAATCAAAGACTCAAATGAATTTTTAGTGGCATTAAAAACAAAAACAAAATCAATTTATCTTACACCTACAAAACAGTAGTTTTACAAACCAGATGTGTTGGTTTAGATTCTTAGAACTTTACATACACAGACAAATAGATACATACACATTTTCTTTTCCTTAACATTTTTTTTTTACACTGCTTTGTTTTTGCATAGCTGTATATATATAAGGATTATTTACAGGCACTCTTCTGGAAAAGGGCCCATTTCTCCTTCAGAATGTCTGCAAAGAAACCAAGAATTCTCTCTCTTTAACATGGTCCTTTTTAACATTTTCCACAAAGTTTAACTGCTTAATTCTCTCCAGCCTCTATAGTTAACTTTTTACTCTCTTTTTTTAAATCACTTGTTTATGTTCCAAAATGACACCTTTATCACCTTAGATTTTACCCTTTTAAGTATTGTTCCAGGGGTTCATGCCTGCACTTACTACTTTTTTTTACTCCTGACACTATTCCCTTAGGGCTTTTAACCTGTTTCTTTTCTGTTGCTTGCCTGCTTGTCTGGGCCCGATCCTGCTTTTTTCAATGAACCGTTTGTGAATGATATTGTGGTCATTTCACAATTTTGAAAGAAATGTTCAAGGAAAGGGACCAGGAAGGGTGGGGGCTAGTTGAGGAGCTCCCCCCGCCCCGAGCCTTGCTGAATTGGTAGTGGGACACTATAAAGAATCAGTTTCTGAGGCAGACAACAAAGGGGAACAGAACAAGGGACTTTTTGTCCTTTTTACAATGAGATGGGAGTATGAAGGGGTTTGGATCGATCTGGGGTTTGGAGAACGGGGTAAAGGGGAGCGCTCGGTCTAGTGGTGGGAGAGGAGGCTTTTAATAAAGCTTTTAACTTATTATTTGAATAAGTGAGAGAGGCCAGTTTTGATTTTGTCCACCTATGATTTGCCTCTTCTCACCACTGCATGAAACAATTAACCTCTCCTTTAGCCAATTTAGTTTTAGGTTGGCCGAGTTTGTCCTTTAAGACGTCCACTCAGTCTTTGTTCCAAGATTTTAACAGTGGCCACTGAGTTTTGGGATCCCCCTGAGTTAGCCTAGACCATTTTCCCAGAAATTTACAGGAGTCTTGACCCTTTTTACAGGAGTCTGGACCCATCCTAAATACATAAAATGAGCCGGCGTTCATTTAGGGAACTGTCCCGACTTAGACGTCTGGTTACCAGTACAGGAGGACTTTCCCCACACCAATCACACAAGAAGGAAATTTAGGTTCGTCAGAGCGATGCCTGCTGCAACACATAAAAGGAGCCCACAGGCTACTGCCTCAATTGCCCTTGCTTTCACACTAAGGGTTTTACCCAAGGTGTGGTGCGGCTGCAATTGTGCAGATTTTACTCACTCAGACCGCGGGGACAGGAACCCCTTGGTCGGCCGATCCCCAGACAGAGACGGCACCCAGACTCAAACACTCCACAAGAGGACAGATAGACACAGAGACAGGACAGTCCTCAGTCCGGACAAAACACAGAAATAATTACCTGACCAGATTCCTGATGTCAGATCCCGGGATCCCTACCAGAACAGAGTGGGAACCAACAGGTTCGATGGCGTAGACCTCACTGTGGCTGTGCGCCTTTCCGCTCTAGTGGGGGACCGCTTGGGCCAAATGCCCAGGTGCCGGCTGCCACGGTCATCCCACAAAAACAGTCAGGAATCACACAGCCCCAGTGAAGACGTTTGCCATCTCGGTGGAACCTCCAAATTGTCAAAGTTAGAATCAGGACTCACAATTTGTCAGACCACTCTGTTTTATTAGCACAGCGCTCTGCCAATAACATTCAGAATATGTGAGCGGCCATGCAAGGCCAAAACAGTCTTATTTATACAGATAAAAAAGCGGGAATCAGACAAAGGAACAAAGAAAGCAAAACTGTAAAATTTACCTGGGGCACAGCATGCATATCCTACTTCCTTACTAACTCTTTATGGATCTGAGGCTAATACTTCACCAATTGCCCTTAAATGGTGCAATTGTTCTATGTGAATGTCTGTATTCCTGACACCTGGATTGCAGCATTCCAACAGTTTTTTTTAAAGGTACAGACAGCGTTTCTTTAATCCTTTCTATTTTCACAATATAATTCATTCTACTTTCACACCAGATAATGGAACCCAAGACTTCTGGCTCTAGTCTTATAACCACTAGACTATACTCTATCTCTCACTTGAGCAGAATTTATTTTAAGCATTTCTTGTCCCTGTTAGTTTTATATAAGTTCAGTGAATCTTTTCTTGCAGGTCCCAACACAACTACTTAAGAATCACTCGCATTCTGAAAAGTCTTGGTGAGCTTGGATATGAGAGTTTCAAATCTCCGCTTGTAAAATTTATTCTCCATGAAGCTCTTGTGGAAGACACAATTCCCAACATTAAGCAAAGTGCTTTGGAATATTTTGTATATACCATTAGAGACCGAAGAGAAAGGAGACAGCTCCTGCGATTTGCTCAACAACGTTACACACCTTCAGAGCATTTCATCTGGGGACCACCAAGAAAACAGAAGTTGGAGGGAAACAAAACAGGTAAAAAGCCAACATCCCCAGTTTCTTCTCACAATAGTTATATTTCTAAACATAAGAAATGGAGAGATTCCAAGAATACATCCATAACTAGCAGCTCCAGTAGCAAAACAGCTGAAGAAAAAAAGGTAGAACTCACAAGAAATGGAGAAAAAAACAACCAGTGTGGAACAGAAACCAACTGTGAAGCTGCTAAGCAGAGCAACAGTGAAAAGAACAGTGATACTGAAAGTCAAAATTCCAAATCAGAGGAAGCTCTCAGTTTGTCTGACAAAAAGGAGAACGTTTCTCATTCCAAAAAGGATAAGGGAAAAGATGGGGAAAATCTGAGCCAAGATTGTGGAAATCCAACAGTTACAGACACAGAGCCATGTGACAGTGAGAACTGTTCAAATAATGTGTCAGCAGATGTGCAAGACAGCCTAGGTCAGGATAAACCTCCAGTGGAATCCACCATAAAGAACAAAGATGAGATAAAATCATGAGTCCAAATTTAAAACTAGATATGTTTCATTCTGAATGAAACATATAATACATTGTTCTTTCATTTTGGATGATATTCACATCTAGTGTAATGTAAGGAAGATCATGGGACCAGGCTGGATATGAAAGCATCAGATTAAACTTTTCAGGGGTTGATTTTTTTTTTTTTTTATTTTAACTCAGTTTAAAGGGCACAATCCAAAATGGTTTAAAAATGTGTACATGGTAATTTGAAACAACTATATAGGATTAAATTCTGTACATTCCCTTTTTCAGCTAGATTGCTGTCTAGGTAGAAAGGAATGCAATTAATTTCTGATATCAGTTTGTTCATCTATTATTTAAAAAATTAGAATATTAGAATGTTGGTGTTTTAAGATTTACAGGAAAAGACTGCAACATCGATTGCCTTTTTCAGTATTCTGCAAATTACTTTTAAGGGCCCAGGCCTGCCAGTGTTTGAGGTCAGTGGAAGTACCGCATGATATCCAAGGGCAAAATTAGGTACAAAGGCTTTAATCTTAAATGAGCAACTTTGGCTGAGACTTTCTGAACTGGATATCAAAATGTTCTATTTTGTGAAGTATCATTCTAAATTAAGTAGAAGTATAACTCATGATTAAACTGTACAAAATCTTAATATGTACAGTCCTTGTCACAGTTGCAGGGTGAGCTGTGCTTTAGATCTCTTTCAGTCTCTCTCCGTGTGTCCCTCTAGTGACAGGTTTTGCTTCTCCCATCTATTGTATAAAAAAGAAAAGAAATCTTGTTCTGAATTTTCAGTTGATGGGCTCAGGATTGTGGGAATGTGAATCTAAAAAGCTTATAGTTGCAGAAATATGTTCTGTTGTTGTGACACTACTTGCACATGCAATAATGACCATCCATCCATATTTAGACACTTTTAAAATAAAAATGGCCTGATTTTGACAGAAATGCTGAGAACCTGAGAAATATCTCTGAAAAGACAGTCAGAAATTTAGGTGCTTAAATACAGATTTAACTGCCTTATTATAAGCACCTAAGATTGAGTATTTTGGTCAGGTTTCATAAAGATGAAATGCAATGAGATATTAATTTCCCGCAAAGTGTCATGCTACAGAAAAGCTAATGTCTTTATGCCTAATAGCACTCCTTTTTTGTTTTGTAACTTCACCAATAAAACAATTCCTACATGGGCACTTCAACATTTAACTAATAAATGCCATTATATGTAAAATATTATGGTATGTCATAATTTTCCTGAAGGAAGGTAATAAAAGTAAATATTACAATCGTGGTGTACATAATACGCCTTAAGCAGAGGAAAACTCCTTGTTTCAATTTTTGTAAAAATTCCAATTCTTTCATGCTGTGACAGTAGACCACTATTTGTAAGGATGTTTTTGCCTCAAAGAAGCATTTTAATATCTAGCTTTAGTCTATGGATATGCTATGGAAGAACATCAAAATTTGTCCCCAAAGTTTGGAAGTGGTTAAAGAATAATTCAGCTCAATCTAACTTGCATCAATCTAACTATGTAGTGTAGACCAGGGTGTAAATATGCTGTGTGTTAAGTTGCCATGTGGATCCTGCTGCCATTCACTAAAAGTTCCATAGTGCACTTTACTTCTGCTGTTTCAAATATGTGCTTTCCATTCACACTACGGCTTGCCATGCATTAAGTCTTTGTGTGCATAAACCCATAGTCTGTAAAAGCACCTGCCAGAACTTGCATACATGATTTTTAACACTTGGATTTGGTTGGTTTGCAGGATTAAAGCGCAATTCATGTTGAAATTATTGAAAATGATTGTGTATTCGTAAATGTAAGTAGTTAGTTATTCACCAGTTATTTCAAAATCCAAACCAACCATAAAATTTATCCAAAAAAATGAGGAGTCCTTGTGGCACCTTAGAGACTAACAAATTCATTTGGGCACAAGGACTCCTCGGGTTTTTTGGCTGATACAGACTAACACGGCTACCACTGAAACCTGTCACCATAAAATTTACAGGTTATTGAACTTGTTTAGTCTTAAATGTTTGGGACTTTTTTGTGTGCTTAGTACAGTGCTTAGTACTTGCTTCTGCCGAGTATTAAGTGGAGTTTGATCGGCTCATGTGTAGATTAAAGCGTCTTTCTCATTTAGGGGTTTATTTTCTATTAAATAGATATGTTTAACTCTTAATAATGTAACTAGGAATTATATGTATACATAAGTGGGAATTTGATTTATACCATAGTATTTTATTCTAATATCATATGAAGGGGCATACCAGTATGTAACTTGACTAACTTTCTATTGGGTACACATGCGCAAGTGTAGTAGTTTATTTTACAAGTTCTGCAGGTATGCTTCTCTTTGTATCTGAAATTGGAATTACAGCTCACCTCCCCACTACCCTGAGCCTAATCCTGCCTCAATACGTGGAAACCCTTTGACACAGAATATATGAAATCTACTACCCAGTAAACAAGAAATGCAGCAATAAATGTGCACATGTCTAGGAGCAGAACAGTGTGGATATTTCTGGTAATTAACAAACTTATCCTCAAGGTTGCTGAGTACTCGCAACTCCCCACTGAAGCCGCTGAGAGTTAAGCTTGCTCGGTTCCTCTCAGGATCAGACTCTTAAGGTTCCAAGGATCCTATGTACTAGGTGTTTGTATGATATTAATTTATATTTCATGTTACCTAGATATAATCCTGCTTGAATTATTATTCTAGGGTAATTCTAATAATGTACAGTTGCATATACCTGTACCATAAACAGAAGGTTTACATCTGCAGTATAGTTTTGATGGATGATCCAATAAGATAAGTCAAATGAGTTATAATAGATTTAAATGGAAAATGAGTCTTGTTTCTTATAAAATAAAGTTTATTTATATCTGCTTAACTAAATTATTTTGTGAACCTTTTTTTCTATTGAGACTGAGGGTTATGCTGGTAGTGATCTATGCAGTGGAGTTTGGGGCATTTTTTTTTTAAACTGCACATAAATTTACATTATAGCATGCATACATTTATAAATGTGGCTAGAGAAAATGCTGGTTTGCCTCTAAAAGACTGATCACATGGTTACAGCCTTGTTTTGTGTGTGTGCAACATACTAACTTTAATTTGGGGGGGGAATGAAAGCAGAAAAAATTTGCTTTTTTAATGAGTATTAGCTAAATCCATTTTACACTAATTTTTAAAAATTCAGTAGCATCTCTTATTCAAAACTTCATAAAACTTAACAATATTGCCATTTAGAAGCTGCAAAAATCCTTTATTCTCCTTACAAAGGAAAGGATGGAATTTTTTTCCACTGGAAAATGAATAATAAATTATAGTAAGATTAAATGGACTAGGCTTTTTTCTGTTCAAGTGAAAAACACAACTTTCTTGTGCACATTTGTCAGAAGTATGAAAAATATAATTTTGAATTTCATTGACAACTGCTAAGTTTATCTGGTTTATATTAGGAAAGCAGCAATCTACCAGTAGCTTTCCCCATTAAATAAATGGAAAGCAATTTGTGGATTATACACTTTGATCTATGATATCATTTACTAACTCAGAACCTGCCCCTGTACTCTAACAAATACATTAAAAGAATATCCTGGGTAAAGTGAATGTTTGTCACCTTAATTCTAGTGTACAGCAACCTTGATAAATTGTAATGAAAACTTACCCGTCCAGGAAAATGTATTCATTTGTCCTTATCATGATGATGACAGTAGGGATATTTTACTTGACAGCCAAGAAAGGATGACTTGCCTCTGGTGAGTAAATAATTACAGAACTGTTTCAAAATACAATGTTTAATGAGTGAAGTATTAAAAATAAAATTCCATCTTCAGAACAAAATTAATAATTTTATTTGTCTAATGGTGTAAAAGTAATTACTCAAAGGCAAAGCCTAATCCTAGCACAAAACCCAATGAGGTAAGATTTATGTTTGGAGAGAATAGTAGTGGTGGTACTATGGCACTGTTTAAACCAACGTCAGATCTCTCTTAGGTCAAAAATTAGGGATAGGAAGTGGGTGTAGAGTTGTAACAATGCAGAAGGCAAAGATACAAGCCTGAGCATGTGACAAGCATCGTCCCCAATTTAGGTAATAGTGGTTGCTGTCCTAGTACATATCTCCCGTTGCTAATGCAGCTGCACAGAAGTAACTAGTTTACCCAGTCTGCCTGCTGAATGCTGGATGTTGAGGGTCAAGAATGGTCTGACAAGGCCCATTAATAGCCACCTCACTCTGCCCCATACTAACATCCTCTTCTTATATATCATGGTACAATTGGAGAAGAGCAGTTGGGTCAGGACACTGTGCACTGGAGAGGATTTTGTGCAGGATGCAGATTGGCAAGTTCACTGTACCTCTTTGTGAACCTAATAAGATACTCAAAACCCCTTTTCTCCCCCTGTTGAACCATGAAAACCAGTGCCCTATCTGCCCATTAGTTTATGATAATGTATCACTACTTTGTGATGGATTTGCTGCAAAATGAGGCTGGCTTAGCTACTAACATCTAACTATATGCAACATTGCAGTGTAATTTAGACCTCTCTCTCTGTGATCAGTCTCTCTTGGGCACCACATTATCCTACAAACTATTTTTTCTCACGTGTTACTTGTACAGCTCAAATCCTGAGTATCAAAGAACATGGGAAAGATACAAATATACTCTTTTAAAAAAAACTGCTTTATCCCTGATACGTCTGATGAAAATAAATTCTAATCTGATGCAGTCTGAAAAATGTAGTTCAAAATCATATGGAAATCAATTAAATTGAGATCCCTGTGGTTTAACATTTATAATCGCTTCCATATTTGTTTTAGAAAGCATAAAGGTGTTTGCTGTAAATGGCTGAATAGAAGAGTGGGCAAATAGTTTTATTTCCTAGGGAACTCAGCACTTTTTATTCTAACATGCTTATAAATTTGGAAGCATACCCATTAACTAGACTATACTGAATGTGTTTACTACTGTAGTTAATGATGTGAAATTTACTGTCTTCATAGTAAATAAGGTTTTAGCACTTTTTTTTGGAGGGACCTGCTCAGGGCATGTTTACTAGTCATTAATTATTCCTTTCCTGTGACTTAACTAACTTCCTAGTTCTTTGCTCTTTCTGAAGTTTAAGTTCAGTGACAGATGGTTGGATGTACTTATGCACTGGTAAAATTTGGACTTATTGTATGTGTGGTTATTAAAATGTATTTCAGGAAAAAGTGCAGTAATTGTAAAAAATAAATAAATAAATAATTTTTTTTACTTGTAACATGAAACGGCAACATGTTATTTTTAATGTATGGGCCTGCTTTGTACTCTGTATTCCTTTGCAGTATTAAATTACAGAATGCTGTGCATGTTTGTTAGTACCAATACCATATGTATGTGGTAGAAGTGGTAACCAGTTTCTGGATTTGTAAGGTACTATAAAAATATATTTTATAATTCTGTAATGGTATGGCAATGTTTTATGCCAAAAATGTATAAACAAAAAAAAGCAATAGTTTTTGTTGCTTATTGCAGTATTTTAAATTGTTTGTAAAATTATATACTTGGAGTTCCTTCCTTTCAGGTAAATATATTTTTAATAACTGCGGCCGAAACCTATAATAATAAAGCATCTCACTTTAGCAGCATTATTTTGGCAATGTGTTGGAATGTTATGTAGATCTGACTGTTTATTCAAGTGCTTCAGTATGTATAATCTCCTGTATTTAATGTGTGTCTATATAAGCACTTTTCAATGATGCAGTTCTGCTCCTTTTGTTGTCAGTGGCAAAAAAAACCATTGGTAGGAGAACAGGTTTAAGCCCAGAGTGTTTCTTTTTCTAAAAGTCTTAATATTTTTATTAAAGAAATGTACTCTGAAAACACTCCTTTCTGGAAGCATTTTAAGAATTGCAGTTTAATAACATCGCAAGGCAATCCCTTGTGTACAGAACCCCATTGAAGTCACTGAGGTTCTGCACGGGGCCTGTGGGTCTGCTGCCACAGATCCAGTTGCAGGATTGGGGGTATATGTAAGGCATGTCTACACTGCTGCTAGAAGCGAGCCTTCCTGCCCAGGTAGAGAGACTTGCACTAGTTCTACTGTAGCTAGTTCACTAAAAATAGCAGCATGGACACTGTAGCATTGCCAGCAGCTTAGGCTAGCCACCCAAGTCCAAACCCGCCCAATCCCCTGGCTCCAACCTCCGGTGGCTACTCTGAGCTGACATCTATTCTGCAACATCCATACTGTTATTTTTAGTGTCATAGTGGGAGTGGCACTAGAACGGATCTATCTACCCAGGCTGCTTCCAGCTGCAGTATATTATTGAAGGCATTACATTTTCAAACCTGTGTACAATATTGACCACTTAAAGAGCTAATGCTGTGAGGTATTGGGCACCACCAAATGTCATTGACTATAACACCCTCTAGATACTGATCCTATAGTAGTAACCAGTGATGTTTCCAAAACTCTTAATAGGAGAATATTGTATCTTCTATTCAGCTTCAGTTTGAGCTAGAATTCAGTTTAGAGAGAATTGGCCAACTTCTGCTCAGTTCCTCAATTTATATTGCATTGATATTTTGTACAGCAATGTCATGAATTTACATAGATGGATTTACATGGATTTATCAGAGCATAATTTTGGTCAATTTGTTGAGTAGTTTAAAATTAGTTCAAAGTTCTTTCTTCTCAGATGTTTATTTCCAAACAGTGAAGAGAGTATTTGCCAGATGGAAAAATTGATGGGGAAAGAATACTTCACACACAGCCCATATCTCTAACGATGCTTGAAATTAACATGGTTTTTTTAATTTACTTCCTTGTTGGCATATCATCCCGGGGTAGGATTGAGCTAGTGCTCAGTAATACATTCTATAGGCAGTGTGGTGGCCCCATCAGTTCTTTGTAAAGAATTAAGTGATAAAAATAACTTTCTGAATGAGAACTGAAGCAGTATATAGCTGTTGACTGTAGACTCACTCTCAACGCAGAGAAATGGAATTACATAAGAATGGCCATCCTGGGTCAGACCAAATGTCCATCTAGCCCAGTATCCTGCCTTCTGATAGTGGCCAATGCCAGGCGCCCCAGAGGGAATGACCAGAACAAGTAATCATCAAGTGATTCATTCCCTGTTGCCCATTCCCACCTTCTGGTAAACAGAGGCTATGGACACCATCCCTGCCCATCCTGGCTAATAGCCATTGATGGACCTATCCTCCATGGATTTATCTAGTTCTTTTTTGAACCCTGTTATAGTCTTGGCCTTCACAACATCCTCTGGCAAAGAGTTCCACAGGTTGACTGTGCATTGTGTGAAGAAATACTTCCTTTTGTTTGTTTTAAACCTGCTGCCTATTAATTTCATTTGGTGACCCCTAGTTCTTGTGTTAGGAGAAAGAGTAAATAACACTTTCTCCACACCAGTCATGATTTTATAGACCTCGATCATATCCCTCCTTTTTTTCATCTTTTTTCCAAGCTGAAGCTTTTTTACCTCCTACTAGCAGTGGGATGTTAGACTCTGAAGCCAGGTATTCTAGATATTTCAGCTGCTCTGGATTGTGGGCATAGTTCAGTAAAATACCACCACACTTTTTTGTTCCAGTCTGAATCCTGTCCATCAGTGACATCAAAGCAGCTGTGAAAAGTTTCCCTGAGCCACTGCCAAAAAGCAAGAGCATAAACTAATGATTTTCTATCACATCTTCATTAATACTGGCTCTTCCTTTTAAAATTTGTCCTCAGTGGCAGAATGCTGGATGTAAATATATGCACAACGCTCAGAAGTGTTAACTTCACTACTTTTTTGGGTACTCATTGCCATTTCATAACTGTTAGTATTCAATCTAAGAAATAGTGTTAGCTAATGTCAAGGTGCATTTTAACATATTGCTTGATTTTCTAGCTACGGTGTGCACAGATCTCCCCCTGACTTTAATAGGAGCTCTACCTGTGGGATCAGTACAGAATAAATTAAAGCAATTGTCTTTGTTATCTTCCTCCCTTTTCACCAGGATGAGCTGTTTGTCTGCTAATTATTCAAAGCTGTACACTTTTGCCTCATATAAGGGAGGAAAGTAGAAGTTTCTCTGTCCATTCATCTTCCTCTTTTCCCTCTCCTTACCGTTCTGTTGTAACTGAAATGGAAGATAGATACATGGCTCTCACTTTAGTAGTTGTATGCAGCACCTGACAAAGAAGTGCTGTAAGATCACAATGCCTGTACCTTGCCCCTAGAGCTCAGTAAATGCCTTTATTATACACAGAGCTGAGTAGAGAAGATTCATTTAGAATCGAAACTTGTTTCACGTAGTTATACAGGGATCTCTGTGTTGCTTTGAGATTTTTTTCTAGCAGGTACCTGCTAGTGCCATTTTACGGAGATGGCAACATCACTTTAATTTGAATTATATAGGTCATTATTATCAAGTACCAAAATGTTAGTGACAGTTGCACTTAGTTTCAAAAGTAGTTCTTTTAAACTAACAAAATGAGGGGAAATTCTTTTAACAAATTACATTTCACTTTTTCTATAATCATCCACTGGCCCTGTTTCATGGAGTTGGATAATAAACTGCAAAAACAAAGTCTTAGGAAATGCTACCACTCCCAGAAGTCACCTACCCTTGCACTGTTGTTTGAAAGTTAAATCACCACAATGAGTTTTTGCAATTTAAACCTGATCCATTGAAGAAATAACAAGAAGGATTTTATCAAAATGTTGTGTAATTATAAAGATTTGTGGAAGCATCAGCTTCTGATATACTTCAGTATATAACTTTATAAAACATAGTGCTTCAGAGGTGTACTCTATGAATGTTAGCAGTTCATTGTGACTGTGGTGCATAGTTTATTCCCTGTCTAAAAGCTGCTCTCAACCTTTATCCATTGATCCTCTTCCTGAGTGTGACTCTGGGGGGGGGGGGGGTGGAGTAGGGGAGGGAATTTGTGGGACCAGGACCATAATGTGGTTCCCTGTTTTTGTCTCAAAGGATTCTATATCAAACATGCTCCATTTGCAAGTAAATGGATATTTTCCCGCCAGCTGTTCAGACTCCCCATGGGATCTAAGAGTCAAGCTGGGTTATTTCTTGTGCATCATAACCAGTGATAAAGTTCCTGCAGATCAAATTGTGCCCTCCATAATCTGTTTGGGCACAGGTGTCTGCACTAGTGCAATTATTTGGAAGCTCCAACCTTTGCTTAGGATTGATCCTGGTCAACATATATTGAAATGAATTTAAAACAGTACTCTTTCCCTTGGTTCTTCCCTAGGAAAATCTGCATTACATGTCCCTATATCACATTTTATTTGTATTATAATTCTTTTTGTCCAGTGTTTGTATTGTTAGAAACTTCTGCAATGTTGGTTTTTTTAAAGGTACATAAGGTCAATAATGTTCATTTTACACTTTTACAAGCATATGTATTTATTTATATTCTATATCCACAATGGTTTCGAGACTTATTGAATGTGTGAAAAAAATGTTTAAACCCAGCTATTTCTTTCCTTTGTGGTTTAACATATTTCACAGCTATATAGAGATTAGAGTTATTAAGTTAAACGAACACTATACATGGTTATAAACAAGTGTGACACCTGTTCAAATTTCTGAATAAAAATAGAAAAAAGGAACTTCACATTTTCACTTCTCGTTTCATTTGAAGGCCTAAACCAGTGGCCTCTGAATAAAGATCCAGAGTAAAGTATTCAAAAGTGCCTACTGCACTTAGGAGCCTAAGTCTGAGTCACTTAGTTCTTGAAAATTTTACCAGAGCATCCCACACTTAAGCGGGTCATTCAGAATTTAATTCTCAATCCCATAAACCTGTGGGCGGGGGCGGTTTTCTGGCCGCCTCTGTGTGATGCATTAGTCCACAGCAAAGGGATGTAAATTCAAGTGTACACTAGCGTCTTGTGGACTAATTGGCCTGTGTGGATCCTGCTGGCATGCACTAAAAGTTTTCTAGTGTGTGTTAATGTCCCACTTCAAACTGGGCACTAGAAAACTTTTAGTGCATGCCAGGAGGGTCCTCATGGGCCAGTTAATGTGCAACTCACTAGTGCACTAGAATTTACATGCTACTGGTGCAGACAGCCCCTCAATTTTTCATGTTGGCAACCCCTTATTTGAAATAAAATTTATCCCTTTACATTTACTAAAAAAGTAAGAATAAAAGTATATCCATTATAATAAGCCTATATAATTTGTGTATGTGATTTCAGAGGTTGAGAGTGAACACTTCACCTTGAAGGATAAGGGTGTGCAGGAAATTACATTTTCTTAACTTTAGATTGTTATAAAATTTTCAACATCTTGTGGCCCTCAGTTGCCTTTATGACCCATCCTCACACCTCACGGTTATGATCTGCCAGTTGAGAAACATCGCTGTAAACCTTTATTGATGTAAGTCATTGGGACTTAGGCTTCTAGCTCAAATAGGCAGTTTTGAAAATTTTACCATCAGTGAATAAGCAGCCTAAGTTTCCAAATGGTTCTTGAATTTCCTTTTATCTTAAATGTGAATATATAGAGATATACCTATCTCATAGAGCTGGAAGGGCCCTTGAAAGGTCATTGAGTCCAGCCCCTTGCCTTCAGTAGCAGGACCAGCTATTGATTTTGTCCTAGATCCCTAAGTGGCCCCTCAAGGGCTGAGCTCACAACCCTAGGTTTAGCAGGCCAATGCTCAAACCACTGAGCTATCTCTCCCCAATGAGAAAGAATTGTGTGGTATACCAAGATTCCTAATGAAAATATATTCAGTTAAAAACATTAAGATTCTAGAAGATAATCTTTATTGCTAATTTTAGCACAATATACCAATATTTATACTAATTTCGGCCTGATCCAGAGCTTTCCTAACCTGACCAGACCAGGCCAGAGAAAGGGAGCCAGATGACATTGCTGCCTCCACAGGTTTCAGCTAAATCTTGAAGACCACCTACGTTGTGAGACTTTGTCACTCCCCTATGCATCCTTTTTCTTTGCTACGTTATTTATTTTCTTTCCTCTCCCTCTTTTACTGTGTTTAGTAAGAATCTGGCTCAGCCATCCAAGACTGCATATTTTGCAACACTGCTGTAAGTCTGTGGCCAAAAAGTAGTTAAAAGCAATGCCCCAAACATCCTGATGCTAGTACACATTTGCCAGGCCTCAGAGTGGCTAATAAAGCCAGGTATTGTGCCTCTGTTTTTCCAGCAGGGAGGATGCCAGTGAGATTTAATACCAGAGAAAGAAGCTATATTTTCTCTCTTTGCTGTTCTCTTTCCCGTTGTGTGTGTTTGTCTTCTTTTGCCTTCTGGGAAATGGGACAGCATTCAACAAGAAGAAGTCGAGTTGGTCTCAACTGAAGTCTTCTGTTTTCCCCAGAAAGGAGAGTTATTAGCATCTACAAGATTGTCAATAAAGGTGAATTTATTTCTAAAAATTCTCTTCAGCAGAAGGAAAAGGGAGCAGGGAGTATTGTTAAAATGAAAGCATTACTTAATACCTTATTTAAAATGCTTTAACTGCTTTTCCTTCTTTTCTGTGTCTTTAATAGAAGGCAAAAAAGATTTTTAATTGTTTGCCCTGGTACGAAGAAGGCTGAGGTCTCTGTATACCATACCCCAAACCTTGTTTAACATTGTTCAATGTTGGACAGTTACAGGCTTATGTTAACACCTTTAACTTTTTGACCCCCATATATTCCATCTAAATTAGTACACCACCACTCTCTTACATCAGGTAGAAAGCAATAGTCACACCGACAAAACCAGTGTAATAGGAGATTGGCCCCGTAGGCCATAATTACATCCAAATCTTGCTCACCTGATTAATATATGGAATCCCGTTGTTTTCTGTGGGACTACTTGTCTGAGTTAGGCTTTGTCTGCATGTACCTGAAGCTTTTCTTCTAAAGTACTAAGGTCAATTATCAGCCCTTGCTTATGTTAGTAAAGATAAAATGCGACAGACAAGCAGGCAGATTTCCCCGTGGTGCTTTTAAAATAATTTTGCCCACTTTGGATAAAACTCTGCTGATAAAACATTTCTCCCTACCTCAGTCTTGAAGTCTCTTGCAAACATACAATAATTATAGAAATTCTGCTGATTCAAGCTAAAAATGTGTTTAAAGCTGCACTGGGGCATGTCTAGGAACACCAGTGCTTAATTTTAAATTAGTTTCCTAATGCAGCAGATCTGAATGATTACGTATAGATACAGGGCCAGGCTCTGTACTGACTTACTTGCTGTACAATTCCATGGCCTGGATGGAGTTCTATGGGGGGAAAACTGAGGCAGAATTTGGCTGGCATACTGTAAGACCCACTTCATATTGTCTTTGAATGAAGTTAACTGTATATAGTAAAATACACATTCAGTTTTAAGGACCTGTGCTGAAGAGGTTCCTGGTAATTACCTCCAGGGCAGGGAGTTGTTTGTCTGAAATTAGACTACATGCTGTGGATCTGTTTATCACTAACCAGTACCATAAGACATATGAGTTACTGTGATGCCCAATTAAAATACACTTTCAGCGTGGATAGCAAGAGCACCAAAACAAATGCAAGGTTTACATTTTATTAATGTGTCCTTTAGGAGCCCTTGCCAAAAACAATATCCAATTAATCTCCTTAATGTGATAAGATAGGCTTTAAATTGGACAATATAATTTTTCATTGTTTTCAATATGTTTCTTTTGTAGCTTGACAAATTTTTGGGGAAAGGGTTTGAAAAGGCCCTTGAAGGAATAAAACATCAGAAAACATGTTTAGTGTTTGTTCACTTGTCCCACAAATATCTCTGGTGTTTTCTTGCATCCTGTCACCAATGTGCTGAACTACTCCTCTATAGTGTCACTCCCTACTCTCTAGGAACACATACTTGATGTCCATCTAATCCATTATCCTGTCTCAAGCAGTGCCCAGCACCAGGTGCTTCAGAGGTAGGAACAAGAACACTGCAGTAAGCAATAATTAGAGATTGGCTTAAACCCTCAAGCATGAGACTTAATATCTCTTCCAAAGTGATTTTTAGCATTTATTATTATAATGAAGGATATTCTTGTTATCCATATAAATGTCCAATCCCTTTTTGCATCTTGTTAAATTCTTGGCCTCAACAACTTCCTGTGGCACTGGGTTCCACAGTCTCTTTGCATGCTATGTGAAAAAGCATTTAATTTGTTAGTTTCAAATTTGCCACATTTCAATTTAATTGAATCCCCCTAGCTCTGGTGTTATGAGACAGGGAGAACAGAAGTTTCTGAGCTATCTTCTCTATACTTACATGAGGGAAGAAACAGTGGAAAAGATATATGGTTTCTTGTTTTGGGGGACTCTTTGCCTACAGACTTTGGGGGGGGCAAAGAGTGAGGGAGGTGTGACTCAGAATCATCCAGAATTTGAGTGTGACAGGCAGTATATATGCTCATTATCTGTTTGAAGCTACTTGGGTTTTCTCCATTGTGGGCAAGCAGCGTGGTAGGACATCCGGAGTCACTCTCTGAGAGTAGAATTGGAGAGGGGGAGGGAGGAGGAGGAGTTTATAAACAGGAACCGTGGGAACCAGTCTGGAGGACCCAGTGGTGGAGCAGCACAAGTTCCAGAAAAATCTGATGTAAGGATTGTGCTCTAGGGATTTCACCAGTTTGATGGATTTCAACTGTAGGCTCCCATGCCCAGCTGGAGAAGAAGAAGAGAACTAGAATTGCTGCACCCTGTGAAAATTGCAAAGACTGCAGGGGAGTTTGAAGGAGGCTGGCATGCCCTACAGAGGACTTGGACACCATTCCACTGAAACTGAAAGGTATAAATCCTCCCAGAGAGGAACCTTGGAGGACTGTGGGTGAGTCGGTGGGTAGCAAGTACTAAAACGTGGGAGAAACACCCTGAAAGTTGTTACTGACAATAGTCACAATTATTTCAAGGATTTTAAATTCTCAGATATAGATAGATAGATTTAGTTAATGTTTTCCTTTAGAGATTTTGCATCACACTCCAACTACGGCAGATTTAACTGTAAAATTGTATATATAAAAAGGCCTGGAAAGACCAGATTCTTGTCTGTAATACAGCAGAAAAGTAAGCTGAGGTAAGGGAAAGGGAAAGAAATACGATCCATGATATTAGCATCTTGCCTATTGCCTTCCCCAAAGTAGCTACAGTAGAAATACTGGCAGTGGAAGAGCTATAGTTTGCTGTCTAAAAGCCATGTGGACATTGCAGTTTATCACATCATCACAAAATCATCCGCAGTCTGGGCCAAAATCATGTTATTCATAAGAGTTGGCAGTGCTGCTCTTGGATGCGCTCCTTCACTCTTTACTCAGGCAAAATTCCCACTGCAAGTTTCTGTCAATGAAGTTAAGTAGAAATAATAAGACGTTCAGCTGTGACTCATGTTGTATTTGAAATCCTGAGGCATTCATTCAGATGATACCTTCCTATAATGTGAGCAGAATTTTGATTAAGAGGCCAGTGCCTACTTTAGGCTTGATTTTAGGACCTGGTCCAGCAGTGTAGAATTCACTATTGCTGGACCTAAGGATGACCACAAATCTCAGTCTTTAACTGGTATTAGCCTTCTTTGGGCCAAACCCCAATTTGTGTAAATCAGTATCATTCCAGTAAGGTCAGTGGTGCTATGCTGATTTATACCACCTCAGGATCTGACCTTTTATTTTTAGCATTAGAAGGTGCTCAGATACAACAATGTTGAACACAGTATAAAATTTTAAGCAGATTAATCTCTGCAACTAAACAGTCTGTTTATAAACGATATGAAACTGGGGGAAATGAGGAGCTGAGACCCAGCACCCCCCTCTCCCTAGCACTCCCAGATGCAGAACTTTGTAAAGGAGATCACCCTCCACTCTGAAAGCACCAGGGACTATG
Organism: Gopherus flavomarginatus; assembly: GCF_025201925.1. Lineage (NCBI taxonomy): Eukaryota > Metazoa > Chordata > Testudines > Testudinidae > Gopherus > Gopherus flavomarginatus. The sequence goes on from NC_066620.1 coordinate 160,941,449, forward strand.
CAGCCCCACAAGTCCTCCCAGCCATGTGATCTTGGGCACAAATTAAACTCTGGCTTGGGAGGAGCAAGCCAGAGATTCAGACAGAGCAAAATTACAAAATCATAGCAATGTAGGGCTGGAAGGGACCCTGAGAAATCATCAGGTCTAGCCCCCTGCGCAAATGCAGGACCAAGTAAACCTAGACCATCCCTGACAGGTGTTTGTCCAACCCTTTCTTAAAAACCTCCAATGACAGGTATTCCACAAGCTCCGTTGGAAGCCTATTTCAGAGCTTAACTACTGTTAAAGTTTTCCCCAATACCAAAGAAGAACACCAGTGAAGCAGGGACGTGCCACCTTAGATGATGTGTTCAGCATCTGATTATTTTGTTGTTTTTAACAGCTTTTACTCAGGATATTCTTTCCCCTCTGCCCACCTTCCCTTTCTTCCTTGCTCCCTCTCTTTGATATTCTCTCCAACTTCCTTGTCCCTTTCACGTAAATCACTTCCCAAGGAAACACCACTCAAAATTTAAAAATAAAAGAAAGAAAACCAAATCTAAACCAAAACTTATGGTACTATGATTTTTTGTAGGCCATCACTTTGTTCACTGTGGGTATGCTATAGCCCTTCCCCCAGTCCAACCTTTGTTTCCTTTGTGTGTTTAAACTGTGTACTCTTTGGGTCAGGGACTCTCTCTTATTCTATATTTCCAGACTGCCTAGTGCAGTGGATGGCGTCCTGATCTCCACTGGGCTTTGTAGAGACTACTTACAAACATAACTAACTAGGTTGGATGAGTATTATACAGCTTGGAGCAAATTGTCAAAGCTAAAAACAAATCACAATCAGGAGTCTTATGATTTGATGGAAATTATCAGAAGTAGTTGCAATAGTAATTCAGTTTTTGAAGCTAGATATGTACATAGGTTCAAAGGGAGTAGGTGACCAAAGCTTGCAGGTAAGTCAAGAACATGGAGACCTGGGAGAAAGTTTAGAGTTTGTGGGGATCATGGGCTGTTATAGGAGAGATAAAGGAGACATAAGACAGAACTGGGAGAGGGGAATCAAATCAGTACTTAGATGTCTGTATACTAATGTAAGAAGTATAGGGAATAAGCAGGAAGAACTTGAAATGCTAGTAAATAAACACAACTATGACATAGTTGGCATCACAGAGACCTGGTGGGATAATACGCATGACTGGAATATTGGTATAGAAGGGTACAGCTTGCTCAGGAAGGACAGGCAGGGAAAAAAGGGAAGAGATGTTGCCTTATATATTAAACATGTATACACTTGAAGTGAGGTTGAGATGGAAATAGGAGACAGACTTGTTGAAAGTCTCTGGGTAAGGATAAAAGGGGTAAAAAAACAAGGTAGGGGTCAAGGAGTCATGGTAGGGGTCTAGTACAGACTACCTAACCAGGAAGAAGAGGTGGATGAAGTTTTTTTTAAACAGGTAACAAAATCATCCAAAGCACAGAACTTGGTGGTGATGGGGGACTTCAGCTATCCAGACATCTGTTGGGAAAATAACACAGCAGGGCACAGATAATCCAATAAATTCTTGTAATGTTTTCAAGACAATTTTTTATTTCAGAAGGTGGAGAAAGCTACTAGGGGAGAAGCTGTTCTAGATTTGATTTTAACAAATAGGAAGGAACTGGTTGAGAATTTGAAAGTGGAAGGCAGCTTGGGTGAAAGTGATCATGAAATGATAGAGTTCATGATTCTAAGGAATGTTAGGCGGGAGAACAGCAAAATAAAGACAATGGATTTCAAGAAGGCAGACTTTAGCAAACTCAAGGAGTAGGTAGGTAAGATCCCATGGGAAGCAAGTCTAAGGGGAAAAACAACTGAAGACAGTTGGCAGTTTTTTAAAGAGACATTATTAAGGGCACAAGAGGAAACTATCTCGCTGTGTAGGAAAGACAGGAAGTATGGCAAGAGACCACTCTGGCTTAATCAGGAGATCTTCAATGATCAAAAAATCAAAAAAGAGTCCTACAAAAAGTGGAAACTCAATCAAATTACGAAGGATGAATATAAACAAATAACAGGAGACAACCATAAGCAAATAAGCAGGGATAACTGGAAGTCTTGGCACAGTCAAGGAATTATGATGTGATTGGAATAACCAAGACCTGGTGGGATAAATCACATGACTGGAGTACTGTGCAGATGGATATAGACTGTTCAGGAAGGACAAGCAGGGCAGAAAAGGTAAGGAGTTGCATTGTATGTGAGAGAGCAGTATGACTACTCAGAGCTCCAGTATGAAACTGTAGAAAAACCTGAGAGTCTCTGGATTAAGTTTAGAAGTGTGAGCAGCAAGGGTGATGTCATGGTGGGAGTCTGCTATAGACCACCAGAGCATGGGGATGAGATGGATGAGGCTTTCTTACAGCAATTAACAGAAGTTACTAGATCGCAGGCCTGGTTCTCATGGGGGACGTCAATCACTGTGGTATCTGCTGGGAGAGCAATACAGTGGTGCACAGACAATCCAGGAAGATTTTGGAAAGTGTAGGGGACAATTTCCTGGTGCAAGTGCTGGAGGACCCAACTAGGGGCAGAGATCTTCTTGACCTGCTGCTCACAAACAGGAAAGAATTAGTAGGGCAAGCAAAAGTGGATGGGAACCTGGGAGGCAGTGACCATGAGATGGTCAAGTTCAGGATCCTGACACAAGGAAGAAAGGAGAGCAGCAAAATACAGACCCTGGACATCAGAAAAGCAGCCTTTGACTCCCTCAGGGAACTGACGGGCAGGATCCCCTGGGAGAATAACATGAGGGGGAAAGGAGTCCAGGAGAGCTAGCTGTATTTTAAAGAATCCTTACAGAAGTTGCAGGAAGAAACCATCCCGATGTGTAGAAAGAATAGTAAATATGGCAAGTGACCAGCTTGGCTTAACAGTGAAATCTTTGCTGATCTTAAATACAAAAAAGAAGCTTACAAGAAGTGGAAGACTGGACAAATGACCAGGGAGGAGTATAAAAATATTGCTCAGGCATGCAGGAGTGAAATCAGGAAGGCCAAATCACACTTGGAGTTGCAGCTAGTAAGAGATGTTAAGAGTAACAAGAAGGGTTTCTTCAGGTATGTTAGCAACAAGAAGAAAGTCAAGGAAAGTGTGGGCCCCTTACTGAATGAGGGAGGCAATCTAGTGACAGAGGGTGTGAAAAAAAGCTAATGTACTCAATGTTTTTTTTGCCTCTATCTTCATGAACAAGGTCAGCTCCCAGACTACTGCACTGGGCAGCACAGCATGGGGAGGAGGTGACCAGCCCTCTGTGGAGAAAGAAATGGTTCAGGACTATTTAGAAAAGCTGGACGAGCACAAGTCCATGGGGCTGGAGGTGCTGCATCCAAGGGTGCTAAAGGAATTAACGGATGTGATTGCAGAGCTACTGGCTATTATCTTTGAAAACTCATAGCGATCGGGCAAGGTCCTGGATGACTGAAAATAGGCTAATGTAGTGCCCATCTGTAGTGCGGCGGTGTGGCTCCCCACCGCCCCGGAGGGGGAAGAGCCTATGGGGATGTCAGAGTGGGCGGAGCTAGGGAGCTCTGAGCCCGCCCCTCAGAGGGTCAGGGGGCGACCCGGAACTATAAAGGCCGGTATGCAGAGGTCAGTAGGATGCCAGCCGCCGGAGAGAGCAAATGTCCCTAGCAGAGCCCGTGACTGGGAAACCCCCGCACCCCAAGGTGGCCACCCAGACTGCCCAGGCCTGCTCTGCTCCCGCTATCTGGAGGAGTTGTCAGACCTACCCTGCGCCCGCTATCCAGAGGAGTTGCTGGACCTACCCTGCATCCATTATCCAGAGGAGTTGCCGGGCCTGCTGATCAACCCCTGACCCGAAGAACCCATGCTCCTGGATCCCCCAGAGCCCAACACCAGGACCCAGATAGGGCCTGAGGGGGAGTGTGGAAGTAGCTCAGGGCAGCTGACCCCAGTCTGGCTGCAGCACTACCAGAGCCTATGTCGGTGTGTTGCAGCCAGAAACCCCATTGACTAAGCAGCAGATCTTCAGCCGCTACTAGGGCCCCAGGCTGGGACGCAGTGGAGTGAGAGGGCCTGCGTCCCACCTGCCACCCAGCTCCTGGGTGGCAGACTCCTGCTCTCCCTGGCCTGAGGAGGCTGGAGCCTATGGTTACTGCTCAGCCCTGCCTGAGTCCCTGAGCCCCTGAATCAGAGTTTGTTAACCCGCCCTGACCTAGGGCCTGGGCTTAATACCCTTGTACTTATTGCTCAGCCCTGCCTGAGTTCCTGACTCAGCGTTTGTTGCCCCACCCTGACCTAGGGCCTGGGCTTAATACTATTGTTACTGCCTGGGGGCCTGAGCTCCTGACTTAGTGGTGTTGCCCCGTCCTGAGCCAGGGCCAGGCTAACCACATTTCTGCTGGCTACAGCAAGGGCTACTGAGGAAGACCCCACAGCCGGACTAATTCGCCCGGACCACTTGTGTGTAGTGAGCCAGTGTGGCTCCCTGCCACCCTGGAGGAGGATAAGTCCTAGCAAACCCTTGTACAGTGCTAAGCAGGAATTTTTTAATCTAAACAACTTAGCATATATAGGTAGAATTCCTGAAACAGTCTCTCTTCAAATGTAAAAATTGGGATGCTCTTATTTTAGGAGAGTTTAATGTCACCATTTGAAAACATGTACAGTGGCCAAATTTTTGATTTACTACCAACAATTTGCTATGCTCCTACACTTATTGTAGACCAAGACTTGAAAATATCTATGGGTAAAGGGTGGCTTAAAAATAATTGCAACAGGACTAGAGCTTTTTTTGTGTGAACAAAGCTGCAGAACAAGAGAGAGAGAGCTCACAAGTAGTTGAACGGCTGGCAACTATAACCCATGCCATCTGGATTTGTGTGATTTTATAATATTTATTGTCACTAACTTTGAGAGCAATATATGAATAGAGCTGGCTGCAAGTGGAAATGAGTTGGCTTTTCAACAGAGAGAATCCTGTGAGGAATCTTGGCAAGGATCTCACATCAGTGCTAGCATCTGATTCCAGCTGTCCAACTATGCATTATCACTTCATTGTTCAGGCCCACCACATGAAACAGCAGCAAAAAAATGCTTCAGTTAAGAATGGAAAGCAAGCTTGAAAAAAATGGCAACTAAAATGTGTCATTTAAGTCTTGCAATAATTGTTTTTTCTTAAAGCCCAACATCTGGAGTCATGAGTATTTGCAAATCTCTGCTTTCCTTTTTTTTTTTTTTTTTTTTAAGAAATTTAGCCCTCATAGTTCAGAGGAGAAAATAAAAAAATGTGACATACATACCTCTCATACCCTGAAGGTTGAAGAACTAAAAAAACCCAAAATGCATTTATTTTATTTTAATCTTATGATTTTTAAGCCAGTCTCATGATTTTGGAACATTTGGAGTCGGCAGTGCTGAGGATGGTCATGCAGTTAAGGCACAGGGCAGGGATTCAGGGGAATTGTACTTGATTTCCTGGCCCTACCACAGACTTCCTGCCCCTACCACAGACTTCCTGCATGTCCTTGACCAAACCATTTAATGTCTCTGTGCCTCAGCTCCTCATCTGTGAAACAGAACAGTCATACTTCCTTACCACAAAAGGTAAGATGAAGATAAATTCGTTATGTTTCAGTACTAAGGCAGTGATACCAATACTCATGATTTTATTGAGACTTGTGACGTTGGGTGTTTGTCTTAAAGCCTCAACTTTAAGGTGTGATTACATGACAGTATGAGCTTTCATTCTGTATAAAAGTAAATTTCCAGACCTCATGTTTGCATAGTAAAGCTTGAAAACATGACCCCTATAGGCTTAAAAGAAGACAAATAAAAATAAACTCATGTTTATTTTTTTAAATCTCATGATTTTTAATGGCTTAGACTAGTGAAATTCCTATAGTTTGGTGCTCAGATAATATAGAAATATGTACCATAGAAAAACAAATGAATAAAAAGACAATTTATTCCAGTAGAATCATAGAATATCAGGGTTGGAAGGGACCTCAGGAGGTCATCTAGTCCAACCCCGTGCTCAAAGCAGGACCAATCCCCAACTAAATCATCCAGCCAGGGCTTTGTCAAGCCTGACCTTAAAAACTTCTAAGGAAGGAGATTCCACCACCTTTCTAGGTAATCCATTCCAGTGCATCAACACCCTCCTAGTGAAAAAGTTTTTCCTAATATCCAACCTAAACCTCCCCCACTACAACTTGAGACCTTTACTCCTTGTTCTGTCATCTGCTACCACTGAGAACAGTTTAGATCCATCCTCTTTGGAACCCCCTTTCAGGTAGCTGAAAGCAGCTATCAAATCCCTCCTCATTCTTCTCTTCTGCAGACTAAGCAATCCCAGTTCTCTCAGTCTCTCCTCATAAGTCATGTGCTTCAGTCCCCTAATCATTTTTGTTGCCCTCCGCTGGACTCTTTCCAATTTTTCCACATCCTTCAAGGAAGTGTGGGGCTCAAAACTGGACACAGTACTCCAGATGAGGCCTCACCAATGTCGAATAGAGGGGAATTATCATGTCCCTTGATCTGCTGGCAGTGCCCCTACTTATACAGCCCAAAATGCAATTAGCCTTCTTGGCAACAAGGGAACACTGTTGACTTATATCCAGCTTCTTGTCCACTGTAACCCCTAGGTCCTTTTCTGCAGAACTGCTGCCTAGTCTGTAGCAGTGCACAGAAATCTGCCATCCTAAGTGCAGGATTCTGCACTTGTCCTTGTTGAACCTCATCAGATTTATTTTGGCCCAATCCTCTAATTTGCTTAGGTCCCTCTGCATGCTATCCCTACCCTCCAGCATATCTACCACTCCTCCCAGTCTAGTGTCATCTGCAAACTTGTTGAGGGTGCAGTCCATGCCATCCTCCAGATCATTAATGAAGATATTGAACAAAACCAACCCCAGAACCAACCCTTGGGGCACTCCGCTTGATACAGTAATAACTATGCTGTTCAAATCTGTACTTCCTGAGCTATAAGCTTCTTTTTATTATTGTTTCTTCTATGGAAATTGTTTGGTTCTATAGTCTGGGATTCGTTCCACAATTCATGTTATAGCTGCTAACTGTCATTGCGGGTTTATAAATGCCCAAAACCTACCAATGGAGTTACCCAGATACTTAAGCACACTGGATTAACTAAAACAAGTTTCTTAACTACAAAGAGATAGAGTTTAAGTGAGTACAAGTAATGAGACAAAAGTCAGAAATGGTTACAAGAAAAATACAGTAAACCTCAGAGTTATGAACTGTCCAGTCAACCACACACCTTATTTGGAACTGGAAGTATGCAATCAGGCAGCAGCAGAGATGAAAAAGAAAGCAAATAGAGTACAGTACTATATTAAATATAAACTATTAAAAATAAAGGGAAAGTTTAAAAAAAATTGACAATGTAAATGAAACAAGCACAGAAACAGTTTCCTTAAATTAAGATGGTTAAAAGCAGCACTTTTCTTCTGCGCACTAAGGTTTCAAAGCTGTATTAAGTCAATGTTCAGTTGTAAACTTCTGAAAGAATAATGTTTTATTCAGAGTTACGAACAACCTCCATTCCCAAGGTGTTCGTAACTCTGAGATTCTACTGTAAAGATAAAATGCTTTCTAGTGCTTACCTTAACCAACTATAGATTCAAGCAGAATTTCTCACCACATGCTTCCAGCAAGATTACTGACTAACCCCTATAAGTCAGGACCCCTCCCCAAGAGTCCAATGGCTGTTTCCTTTGTCTTCTCAGGTACAGAGAATGCTAAGGACAGAAAGAAAGAGAGGTGAGTCTTGGGGTGTTTGCTTCTCATTTTTAGTGTTTCAGTCCCCCTCTTGAAAAATATTTCCAGCTGAGAACTAGAACCAGGAGACAAAGAGTTCCCTGCTGGTTTTTTTCCCGCCCGTTTGAGCTTCCTTTGGTTTCCCTTCCTTCTTCATGACTCTGTTTATTGCTTAAATGCAAATTAAGGCAAGCACACATTCCTTTGTTTAGGACAGACCTATTTGCTGACTTCTGCCTGGGCAGGGCTGTAGGGTTTGGTACATGTGTTAATAACATCATATAGGGGAATCTTATAACTTCACATACAATGTTACCATATATATTTATCAGGACAATATTGACCAGCAAATTATGAGTTTTCAAATGATACCTTATATGTCATATATTGTACAAAGATTATTATAACAGTGTGTAGAGCAGGGATCAGCAACCTTTAGCATTTGGCCCAGACTGGTTTGTTTATTTGCCGCATCCACAGGTTCGGCTGATCGCAGCTCCCACTGGCTGCGGTTCACTGCTCCAGGCCAATGGGGGCTGCGGGAAGTGGCTCGGGCAGAGGGATGTGCTGGCCACCGCTTCCCACCGCCCCCATTGGCCTGGTGGGCTGTGTGCCAAAGATTGCCGATCCCTGGTGTAGGGTGTGAGTGCAGGGGTGTAGTCTGACCCACAATAATTGTACACCTGTTAGTCTGATTGATCCATGGCAAAATAATGAAACAGCTGATATGGGACTCAATTAATAAAGAATTCAATGTTAATATAAATAATGCCAATATAAATGGATTTATGTAAAATAGATCCTGTCAAACTAGTTTGATAACTGGATATATATTTAATGAGATCACGTTTGGTTGATAAAAATAATAATGTTGATGTAATAGACTTCAGTAAGGCAAATGATTTGACTTGGTTCCACATGACATTTTGATTTAAAAAACAGAACAATACGAAATCAACAAAGATTAAATTGATTTTAAAACTGGCTAACTGATATCTCTCAATGTAATTGTAACTGGTGAATCATCATTGAACAGGTGTATTTCTAGTGGGGTTCTGTTCTAGGTTCCACATTAAATAATATTTTTATCAATGACCTGGAAGAAAACATATAATCATAACTGATAAGGTTTGCAGATGAGACAAATATGTGAGGAGTGGTAAATAACAAAGAGGATTGGTCACAGCTACCAAGTAGTCACTATAGTGGATCACTTGATAAGCTGGGCAGAAGCAAACACTATGTGTTTTAATTCAGCAAAACATAAAGTTATACATATAGGAACAAAGAATATAGGCCATATTTACAGGAAGGGAAACTCTATCCTGGGAAACAGTAACTCTGAAAAGACTTGGTGTCATGGCCAATAATCGGCTGGACATGAGCTGCCAGTGTAATGCTGTGGTCAAAAGGGCTAATGTAATCCTTGAATGTATAAAGAGGGGAATATCAAGTAAGAGTAGGGAGGTTTATTATTTTAGTATGTTGTTATTGTATTTCACATTGGTGCAACCACTACTAAAATATTGTGTCTAGTTCTGGTGTCCACAGTTCAAGAAGGATGTTGTGAGAGGGTTAAGAGAAAAGCCATGAGAATAATTAAAGGTCTGGAAATTATGCCCTGTAAGAGACTCAAAGGGCTTAATCTGTTTAATTTAACTATAAGAAGGTTAAGGGGTGACTTGATCATAGTCTGTAAATACCTACATGGTGAACAAAAATTTTTAATGAGCTCCTTATTTTAGCAGACAAAATCCAATGACTGGAAGTTGAAGTTAGACAAATTCAGTCTGGAAATAAGGTGCCAGTTTTTAACAGTGAGGGTAATTAATCATTGGAACAATTTACCAAGGTCCATCAATCAAAGAATGAATTCAAGGAAGTCCAATGGCCTGTATTATATGGGAGGTCATATTAGGTTATCATAGGACTCTTTTCTGCCTCAATAATCTGTGACTGGAGTGATATAGATGAGGAAAAAAGAAGACTATCTAAAATTAGCTAATTTCTTGAGATAGGAGAAAATCAGAACTTGTGCAAAACATGGATCTGGCTAGAGACACATCTCTTTTGTCCCTCACTCCAATTTGCACCAGAATGGAGGATTTGCCTAATATAAGTATCCGTACTGATGTAAAAGCAAATAAAATATGGAGGATTCGGAACAGGGTGTGGAAATTTTGAAATGCTGAAAGTAATTTCCCTGCATCTTAGAAGATTTAAAATGCATTTCAAGAGAGAAATGTTATGCAAAACTCTGTTATATATTTATTTGTCTTCCTCTCTAATCACCCTCCACATTCCCAGGGAGGAAAGGGAGCTGGAAGAATGAAGGTTGGTGAGTGATGGTGATTCTCTTCCTCTACCCCTGGAAGAGGGAGGGGAAAGCAGATTTTTGTTCAGAGGACCTCAACTGAGACATCTTTTCTTCTCCTGTTAGATGACGAAGTTGTTCCACTCACTGGGGGGAAAGCTGGGAAGGCCAGGCATCAGCACCATCTGCAATTTCCACTTTAGATTCCTCTGTCTGTTGAAAACTCACTTCACCAGCTAGAGAAGAGAGGGAGTTCTATGAAAGAAAGGCTCCTACAATCCAGAAAGAGAGCAAGACGGGGGAGCTTCCCAAGCCTCCTTTAGTTTAATGCCTGACTGCATGGTTGGTATTAAAATAATTTACTTCTTCTTATAGTAATATCTCAAACTCAAATAGTAAGTGTAACTCTGTAGAGTGTAGTTCCAAAGAGATAGCTGAAAAAGTCATGCTATTAGTGCAACAAACTGATCTTCTTGCAAAATTTGTATCAGCATTCATAGGAAACCCACATGTAAGTGAACATCCTTAACACAGCCTCATTCATAAAAAGAAAAGGGATGAGGAAAGATCTTGTATCCAAATTATTTGATCCCAAGTCCTTAACCAGAAATTATTCATTTGGGGGCCCGCTCCTGAAAACACTTGCACACATGAGTAAGTTTACACAGGAATATAAAGTTATTCATACCCGTAAGTGTTTGAAGAATTCAGTCTCAATTTAATAAATTAACTACTGAGCAGACATTACATGTCAAAATATGAAATATCATCTTATATTGAATATTGTATTGAATACACTTGAAGCTGGGGATGTGACTTCCAGCTCAAGTAGACTTGCACTAGCTTTCATTGAGCTAGTGTGCTAAAAATAGTAGTATAGTTGCAGAAGGACAAGCAATGGCGAGCTAGCCACTGTGAGTACAAATCTGGTTAGACTCCCTGGATATGTACTCAGGGCAGCTAGCCCATGCCACTGCCTGTGCTACTGAGTCTACACTACTATTTTTAGTGCAGTAGCTCCATCAGAGCTAGCACGAGTATGTCTCCTCAAGCTGGGAATCACACCTCCAGCTCCAAATGTAGTCATAGCCATGGAGTGTTACAAGGGAGATGACAACACATTCTTCAGTTCCTTTGCAGGGAAGTGTTGTTTAATCACATTCAGCTTTTTCCTCCTTGTCTTGGGATGTCCAGAAAAATTAAATCTCATGATCTACAGTACCATAAGGATGTCATTTTTGGACTTGATTGTCTTAAGGGATTGATCAGATGGCTCAGAAGACAGACAATAACAATTATTGTGCCTCAAAGCTCTCCCCTGCTTCTGACTTTGTTAATCACCTCTGATGACCTAATTTTATACTGAAAAGATGTTCTCTTTTAAACTGATTATGACCAAATGAGATACTACCTGTTCCATAAAACATCACACCTCTTCCAGTCACCTGAGGCCTTCGGCATTTTCAATTTTTTCAACTTCACTACTTGTTCAAAAACCTTTGTTTCAGAATGTTATTGATAAAATTCTTGGTATGCTTGAAAATATCACTGTCTTCAGAAAAACGCTGGTTGAGCAAAGTAGTTAAGCACATGCTTTTCAGTACACAAGAATCCAATTGAAATCAGTGGCCCTACTGACATTCCTATAGTTAAGTACATGCTTTGATGAATCAGGGCCTAGAAACTTCAGCTCTTTCCTTCACCATCTTCAATGTTTTCCTCCTCTCAATTCTCTTCTAAATTGTGTTTTGCTAATAACCTTTCAACTTTGCCATGCAGAAAGGTCATAGTCACCACAGTCTGTTGGTTTTCTTGTGTATACTTTCAGTTAGCACTCTTAAGCGTCTGGGCAGTGGGAAGCCTTCCTATGTAGATCCTGACAAGACAGAAGAACCATTCTAGGTCAGATGGCACTTGAGCTTGCTGTGAAAAACATCCATTTCATCTGTTCTTTCTTTCCTACTTGTCATGTAACTCAGCAGCCAAAATATGAAAACTTGTGAGCTAAAGAAAACACCAAAAGTTTCAGTAAAGGATTTTTTTCAAAATGTAAAATAAGACAAAAGAAGAGGAACAACAGAACATTGAGTCAAGCCCTGTCCCTCCATATGGATCTAGTATTTTTTCATAATGACTCATTCATAAAAAAATATTATCGCTCAATTGAACCTTCAACAGGCTAGGAGAAAGTAAATGAGCAAAATTTTCCAAGTGACAAAGTATTCTTACAGGGTTTATTTTTTTATAGTTTATTTTATTGCTTCCCATTTACAGATATACTCAAATGAGGACACACCAAGTCAGAATATGCTGTGTCATTATTCAAACTTATATTGCAAATACTTTTAGGCTATTCTCTCTCTTGTTAAAGTAACCTAATGTAAAAAAATATTATAGCCCTAAATCTAGGAAGGCTCCTCAAGGCAACTGATTCATAAAAATAATAAAATAAAAAAGGTCCAATAAAATTTTTTAAAATGCACCAGATAGGAGGAGTGTGAGGAAAGATGTGAAGGGATATAGGACATGATTCACATAGGAGACTTAGTTGCAATGCCTAACTCCTAGATGCTCTGCTGCCTATTTGAATTCACAGCCCTGACTGAGGTGCCTGGATACCCCATGCATTACATGGGAAGAGTTAGGTGCTTAACAAAGAGATTCCCAGAAGCTAGCAAGTTGATCAGGGAGCCACCTAAGCTATCCAGAAGCAAAATGCAGAGGAAAGGGCAGGGCTTAAAGGCTAGATCCACAAAGGTACTTAGGTGCCTAATTCCCACTGATCTGGACCTTAAGCACTTGACTGACAGGTAGAGGGAAGTGCCTATCCCCACTTGGGATTCTCAGCTGTGAACCCTCTCCTGCAGTTAGCCATCTAAGGCAGGCCAGCCCTTTCTTGCAAAAAGAAAACAGAGAGAAAGAGATCCCCTGCACTGCCAATAGCCCAGTGGTTATGGCATTTGCCTGGTTTCAAATCCTTGCCTCCAGATCCCCAGAAGTCATTTCTCAGGGGAACCTGGGTGCAGTCCTGGGACTAACCAGCTCACTCAGCCAATCCAGCCCTTTCTGTTGCTGGCTCCACACTACTCAGATTGGCTTCTCCCTTCCCTTGAGTGCCCAGGGCAGGCATCTCACTTCCCATTGATCAGACTAATTCTTCTTCCCCGGCTTTCACTTGTCAGCCATTTGACTCTGCTGCCTCCTTTCTCTCAGACACTGAGCAGACCCCTGCTCTCTGGCCTCTGTGCTGACAGGGCCCCTGGCGCTCAACATGGTGTCTCTCCTCTCGCCCGCTGACTTGCCTAGGAAAGGCCGAGTCTGCCATTGGCCCCCTACCTATCAGAGACAGCGCTGCCTCCTGCCCAAGCTACCAGTGCATAGAGCCCCAGGAGCCCAGGGGAGCGCTATGGGGTTACACAGACAAGACAGACTCAAGTGGGGGGAGGGATAGAACACACAAGTAGAGTCAACAATGTGATGGCAGGAAGTGGCATGTTAGTGCACAGGATTTTTTCACAGAGTGGAAGGCCATTTAGGGGATCAGCTAAATGAGAAGGGAATGGGCTGGGAGAGCAGGTCAAGGAGTAAGAGGCGTGGATATGCAAGGCCAGATTTCCAATAGGCACAGTCGGCATGTGCCTAGGGATGCCTAAAAGTTAGAAGTGGGTTAAAAATTCCATTTTTTACGGAAAACATGAAGGTCGGCTCTAGGCAGGGGGTGTAGAAGATGCTGTGCCTAGGGGCGTGTAAGGGGTATATCTGACCCTGCAGGGGAGGGGTGAAGCTACACGGCGGGAGGGGGAGAAGGTTGGCAGGAACAGTCACTCAGCACAAGGCAGAGAAAGTCCAGTCAAAGCTGCAGAATAGTCTCTGGATGCCTGCAGGTCTGGGCTTTGGCCACTTCTGTCCCTACCAGCTGGAGTTTCTGGCCAGCCCCGCTGCAGTTTTTTGCCAAAGCCACATGAAGGGAGAAAGCGCCATCTGGATCCTAGTGTGGGCAGAGTGTGTGAGCATGTAGGTGTCCCTTACATACTTCTGGGGGTGCGAGGATCCAGGGGGTGCATCCCTCCTCTCTTGTGTGGCCTAGTTTGAGACTCCTGGCCAGGCATGAGCAAGGGCTCTGAACAGCTCATTAATTATGGGGCAGTGTCAGGGTTTGGATGACTTTGCACATAGCCACCAGCAGAAACTTAGGTGCCTATGGGGATTTAAGTGCCTACAGGGTTAGGCAGCAGCTGAGCAGTGGTTTTGTGAATGCCAGTGGTATCTAGATGGTGGACTTGGGCACGTAAAGAGGCAGTGAGGCACTTCAGTATCCTTTTGGATCTAGCTCTTAGGCACTGAAATCTCAGTGGAAATGGGATTTAGGCACATCTGAAAATGTTCCCCTAAGATCTGTAACTCCAGTTCTCTAAATTTGAATGACTCTGGTGTCACAATGAGGGATGTTACTTGCTTCAATAGAGTCACCAATAGAGAAATATTATTTAATGCTTTTCAAAAATATACCAAGAATCTATCCTGCTTTCATTTTTTAAGCAGAAGTCTTCATTGAAATCAGTTAAATAATGGTACAATATGGCCCTAACTGTGGTGGTATAAATACAGTATGTTCCTGCATAAATAAAATGGAAGTTATTTTTTTAATAGACAGTCATAAGCACAAAAGCCAATTTTAATTAGTTATTCATTGAATAACACATGACCAATTTAGACTGTATGGTGGTATAATTTAACAGTGAATATTTAAAAAGGAGATTAATCTGATTTATAAAACTGCCCAGTTTAGTTAACAATATGGAAGAAAACTTGAATGCTTTGTTCTTCAAGAAAAACCATGCTACTTCTGATGTGTTTAAGAATAAAAAGAACCAGAGATTAAAATAATATTAACAGTTTGTAGCAACCTTTTTTGGCTAATCTTAAATGTTATCAGATAGCAAAGTGAGAAATGCTTACACTCCAGTGTTTCCTGAATAGGGGGGTGCACAAAAAATGTTTTGTGGCAAGGGGGGGAAATCTGTTTTTCACAACATATTAAAATCAGTCACATTAAGGGGAAAAAATAATTCTAAAACAACGAAATTGTAGAACAGGCTAAGCCATCTCCCACATACAGTGCTACTTTATAAAGCCACTCAGATTGTCAGCAAGCTTTACTGTGCCCGATGAACGTAAATGATACAAAAATAATTCCTTACTTCATTAGAACAAAGCCTGTCAGAAAATTCTTTCAATTTTTTTCTAAATTAATTCCATTTACCTTTTCAACAGAATTTTAAATCTTTTGTAAAATACTCCAAGGGATAACTGCGCAGTGTGAGACTTATAATCAGCATGAAAGACTGACAGAAAGTTGGCTCAGTTGGTCTCCCTCACTGTTTTCCTTTATTCTGGCTCTTCTGTTCACAGCTTAAATCACAGAGAAAGTCAGTGTTTAACTCTTACAGCAGGTAGCACAAAAAATACAAAGGAACCTGAACAACATTTTTAAAGTAAAATCCTGATACAGAAGACAGGGTCATTACTCACCTACATAAAACAATTGTTCTACATGCTCAACCTTTTTGAGCACTGTACAATTCGTTATAGATTTTACACATAATTCAACAAGGGAAAAGATCATTCCCATCATGCACAAGGTAATGAATTAGGCAAAAACTAATTTGTAAAAGGAAAACCAGCATGGGCATGGATAGCCATCTTGGTGGAAGTGGCTGATCTTGACGCTAAACTCCCATAAGAAATAGTCTAGTCCTTAGTGGCAGTGGCAGTTGGCTTATTGGTACCAATACTGGGGTAACTGAATGCTGCCTATCCCAGCCAGAAAAAATGTTCTATGACAACAGCTGACATGATTTCTGGTTCAACAATTTACTGATGCCATTCTCCTGGTGCATTTATAGAGCATTAGCAAGTATAGGGCAGAAAAGGCTTGCCACCTATATTTGTTTTCCTCCTTTTTCCTAAGACTTCACAAGCTCAGTAGGGGTGAGAGTTTTCCAAGGAAATCCAGATGCTGCAGAAAGTGGTCTTGGTTATTCAGCAGGTGGCACTCTTTCCTCTGAATTAATATTGAAACAATTCACCACTGTGGTGTTGAGCTACTCTGTGCATATGAAAGTATTGTCTTTTCAGATGAGACATAATGCTGAAATCCTAACCATGTCTGTTTAAAAAAAAAGACAACAGTCATGCAGCTGGGACTAAATCCGCAAAGGGATTTAGGTGATGCAACACCTAATTTGAAGGTATGCTGCTGGCCAGTGTCATTCACAGATCTGAGTTAGGTGTCTAGACTCCCCCTAGGTGCCTAGATACGGGATCCATAGAGGCCAGAAAGAAGCCACCTCCTACTGAGTAGGAAATGCCATAGAGAAGAGTGGGGCTTGAGACCTGACCCTCAAAGGGAGTTGAGCACCTGCTGTGACTGAGGATTCACAGCTGTGAACCGTCTCCTGGAGTTAAGTATGTCCACAAAGGAGAGAAAATCAGTCCAGTACAGCTAATAGCCCAGAGGTTAGGGCCCTTCCCTGAGGGGCTTGTTTTCAACTCCCCACGCTGCCTGATTTGGGGCAAGGATTTGATTTGCGGTTCCATGTCCCCAAGGAGTGCCCTAACCACCAGGCTTCTGGGTGTGGCACTCTCTTGTTAAAACTGTTATGTGTATAAATAATTTACTAGTCATTGGATTGGGTTCTCTTGAATTTAGGTCTCCCACACCCCTGATGAATGCCCTTACTGACTACCGCTCTCTGGTCCAAGGACTATTTATTTATTTCATACAAAGTGGCACATCTTCATTTGGAGAGATTGAGAAAAAGCGACCCCCCTGAATACCCAATAGCCTGTGTTTAGGGCACTGTCCTAGGCTGTGGGAGACCTGGATTCAAGACATTGCTCCAAATCAGGCAGAGTGGGAGTATGAAAACAGATCTCCAACATCCAGGTGATTGTCTTTGATACAGGTATTCTGGAACACACCTTATGCCTCCTTTGAGAATCCTGCTGGGGCTTAGATTATCTTGCACATGCCCACTGATGGAGACTTAGGCAGCAGCTGTGTAGGGGTTCTGAGGCTCTCAGTGTTGTCTAAATGTTTGATTCAGGTGCCTATAGGGGCAATTAATCACCCAAGTCCCTTTGTGGATCTAGCCTCTGGTATGTTAAGCCCACTGCCTACCAGGCTGATAAATACTGTTTCCTTATGTTCTCCTATTTGTCTGTATCCACCTGTCCGTCTCAGATTGTATGTTCTTTGGGGAAGTGACCATCTCTAGTTATTCTGCCTGTACAGTGTGATCCTGGCTTGTGACTGGGGTCTGAGGCATTACTGCAATTCAATTAATAATTCAAGTTTTGGGCAATTGCATTTTGCCTGCCTAAATCCTACCTGCAGTTTCACTTGCAAATTGCATTCCACTTGACCTATTCAAAGTAAAGATTCTGTTTTTTTAAAACTCAACCAAATTTATTTTTTAACAGACAGTTGGCAAAACAATTACATCTACTGAATCTTTACTGCTAGATGGCTGAACAAGTGGGATAAGACATTAAGGTGAGATAAGTAAATGCATTCAGTGCCCCCAAAAGATTTCAGTTGCATCATACCATAAATGGTGGGCTAAAGCACACTTTTCCCCCCACAGAACAAAAACATAAACAATGCTCATTGAACAGTAGGGTTAAAAACAAGAACCCTCAAACCAATATCTCACATACTTTAAAAGAACAGCCTCAGTGAAAGAACTGTTTGACTAGAATTGAACAGTCGCATGTGAAAGTAGAATTGGAACCTAACTGTGGTTTATCGCATTTAGATGTGGACTGATAGAACCAGCTCAGTTAGGTGATATCCAAAGAGATTATAAATAGTCTTCTAACTGGTGTTTCATCTGGTTTTGGTCAGTGAGGTAGCAGTGTTTATAGGGTATCTTCCAACAATCTGTCAGCTGGAGAGGATTTTGCCCCTCATATATGGTAAAGACCAGGGTCACACTGAGGTAACCCAAGGTTTTAAGCACAACAAATCACCTCCCTGGTGGCCACACCCCTTACAATGACAACACATTTTCCTCCCAAAGAGGAATGGCATGGCATGAGGCCCCCTTAGTTCCCAAAGGAGTGGCAGCAGGGTCCTCACCTCCCTTGTCAGCAGCGGAGGTGGCACTAGGGAGTCCCTCACAACCCTATGATGAAGGGGGGGGGAACAAGGAGGGAGCTCTAGTACTTCGACCATCAGGAAAGGTGTAACTGCATGACCAGGTGAGTGAGGCTCATTGTACTGTCCTCTTCCTGCCAGACACAAAGGTTTGTCTAGATTAGACAGAAAGGGTGAGGTTAGGCTGGGGTCAACAGAGCTGTATTACTTTACATTACCCGAGGATTTGGCTGTATGTGCTACTGTTGCATCCTGAAAATCAAGAAGATGAGCATATTGCAAATTGTAAGATGACTTTCCTGTGGGGGCCGGGGCCATTAGATTTTGTGGGGCCCTGTATACAAGTCTTTTCCCTAATTTAAAACAAAATTATCACAATTATGGTATCAAGGCTATTAACGCTACACTAAATTTGCCTTTTAATTAACATAAAGCCGTTTTGTGGTTACATTTCAGTCTTAAAACATGTAGAATATAGTTAAATTAATGCAAAATAGCCTACTTCTTACCTTGGAACAGCTGTTATATTAGTTTTTTTCTGGGAGGGAGTTTAGGTGCAGGGGGGGTTCCAGGCTGGGGCAGGGTGTTGGGGTGTGAGAGGGTGAGAGGTGCAGGGTCTGGGAGGGAGTTTGGTGCAGGAGGGGATTCTGACCTAGGTCAGGAGGTTGGGGTGCAGGAGGGGATTCTGACCAGGGGCAGGTGATTGGGGAGTAGGAGGGAGTGCGAGGTGCAGGCTCTGGTTGGGAGGCGTTTACCACAGGTGGCTCTCGGCTGGCAGTGCAGCAGGGCCCAGGCAGGTTGCCTGCGAGCGGTATAGAGCCATGGCATGCAGGCAGCCTGCCTGCCTGCCTGCCTGATCCCTGCTGCACCAGGGTCCCACTTAGCCCGGGGCCCTGAGCTGCAGCCCCTAAATCCCCTGCATTAATCTGGACCTGTTTATACCTCCTGAGGATCTGGCACTTAGTGCCTGTTTCACTTACAGCTGTTTAAGAGGCTGTGGCTATTCCACTACACTGTTCCCTGCCTTTGTAACTTCCAGGTTAGATTATTGCAACATGCTCTACATGAGGCTATCCTTAAAATTTACTCAGAATCTACATGGAAAATGCATTGTGATTCTGTGATGATTATTCTTCCTTAATTCTATCACAGGCTACACAGTTTCCATTACAGAAGCCTGACATTTGGACCTGGTGTTACTGTAGGAATAAACCTTAATAACAAGGATATATATGCATTTGTGTTTTCCATGTGGCCATTTATTCTAAAAATAGGATTTATGCTTCTGCTGAAAAGACATTGGGAGTTAATTATTGAAACATGAATGATTTTTAACCCTGTCCCACCACTGATTTAGGTTTCCTATTAACAATGACCACAGTAAAAGATAAGGGAAACTTGATTTCAAAACACGTGCTGTTTCCTTAACAATACTGCAACTTGTTGAAAAGAGCTGCTTTTGTGAAGTTCTGCTATAAAACGAGCTCCGACCTCTTAAATAAAAGTCAAGCACAGATTGACCTTTCTGTTGCTGTAGCTAACATGGCTGATCTGAGTGAGAACTAATCCTCCAATTGCAGAGAAAACTGATTTTGAAAATCATGAAAAATACCTCAGCAGTGTCCTTTTAAACTTAGCTAATATTGCCGCTAGGTATGGTGAAGTGTAATTAGGACATCTGTCTATTACTCTGTGCAGGGCCGTCCTTAGGCATAGGCAGAATAGGCAGCCGTGTAGGGCCTCACTCTGCCTGGGGGCACCACTCTGCAGGCAGCCCAGACAGTGTAGAAGCAGGGCTGCTGGGTCCTAGAGAGAGCCGAATGCAGCACAGTCTGAGGAATGGGATTGGCTGCTGGGGTCTCTGGGAAGGGAAGGGGGTAGGGTTGGGAAAGGAGCTCACCTGTGAGTGTGACTCTTTCCCGTCGGCTGAGGTGAGGTGAGGCAGGCTCTGTGGCTCTGGAACCAGTATCCTTTGTTGTCCCCCATAACATCCATTCTTCTCCCCCCTGCCCCACAGAGCACCCCCTCCTTTCTCCCTCCTCCCCAGGAGCACCCCTCTCTCTCTCCTCCCTCCCCTCCGTCAGGGCTGGGTTGAGTGAGGTGCTGCGGGGGAGGGGAGGCTGGCTGCCTGCTGAGGAATGAAAGTGAAAGTAACTCACTTCCTGGGCAGCGAGCCAGGATTGGAATGTCACACAAGCTGGGTTGGGGTTAGCCAGATGTGTGAAAAATCAGGACAAGGGGTTGGGGTAGGGGGAGCAGATATCCCTATTTTATAGGGCCAGTCCTGATATTTGGGGTCTTTTTCTTATATAGGCTCCTTTTACACCCCCCCCACCCCCACCCCCACTGCTTGTCCTGATTTTTCACACTTGCTGTCTGGTCACTCTAGGTGGGGGTAATTGGTGCCTATATAAGACAAAGCCCCAAATATCAGGACTAGCCCTATAAAGTCAGGACATCTGGATCTGGCCACCCTAGCTGGGGAGCGCCTCTCCCCAGGCTGGCAGCTGCCAGCAATCCGTCTCATCTGGGGGGAGCTGCACAGGGCAAGATGAGCTGCTGTGGCTCCATGGGTGACCTATCTGAGATCAGATGCTGTGCTAACTTCACCATGGTCCGTAAGGCTGGTAGTGGTGCCCATTGGCGTGTGATTGCACCTGAGGGTTTGCTGCTGCTGTTGCTACTCTGCACCCCAAGAGGTGGATTTTGGGGTCTATTGCAGCTGTTGGACCAGCAGGCTGGGGAGTGAGCCAAGCATGAATGCAATACTGTGTTGCCATTTAGATTGTCATTTAACAACTTTGTTTGCCAAAAATTCTTGCTAACAATCCTGAATCCAATTTCAATTTAAAAAAAAAATCAATATCTTAGCCAAAAACAGAAAATTAAGTTGTTGACAATTATTAGTGACAGGTTTGGTTTGAGGCAAGGAGTGGGCCAGTTTTCATCAGAGAAACAAAAATGTTGACTGACTTTCCTATAGCCTGTTACTCCTGATAAGAACCCTCCAACAACTGTAATATGCTCATCTCCTTACTAGTGTATAAAGCAGGGGTCGGCAACCTACGGCACACGTGTCAAAGGTGGCAGGTGAGCTGATTTTTGATGGTATGCAGCAGCAGGCTGAGCGGCTCAGCCCATCACTGCTCTGGGGTTCCGGATGCTGCCCTATTGCCAGCTGGGATACCAGCCATCAGCCCCACTCAGCACCTCCTGCTGGCCTGGGGACCCCCAAGAAACCCCAGGCTGGCAGTGGACTGAGCAGGCCAGCTGAACCACTCAACCTGCTGTCAGCCTGGGGTTCCATTCACTCAGCTGGCAGCGGGCTGAGTGGGCTGGTGGCAGGCTGAGCAGGGCCAGCGGGGGGTTGAGTGGCTCAGTCTGCTGCCAGTCTGGGGTGCCAGCAGCACTCAGCCTACTGCTACTCCAGGGTTCCGGCTGCCGGCCCCTTGCCAGTCAGGAGCTCAGGTGCCAGCCCCACTCTGCCTCCTGCCAGCCTGAGTGAGCAGAATCCCAGGCTGGTAGCGGGCTGAGGGGGGGTTGGCGGCCGGGATCCTGGCTGGCAGGAGTTGGTGGTCAGAACCCCAGACCAGCAGCGGGCTGAGCAGGGCCTGGGATCCTTGTCTAGGGTTCCAGCCACCAGCCCGCTGCCGGTTTGGGGTTTCATTTACTCAGCTGGCAGTGGCCTGAGCAGGACCGGTGGCCAAGACCTCAGATAATAACAATAGTTTATTTATATAATATAGACATAGAGAGAAACCTTCTACAAACATTAAAATGTATTACTGGCATGAGAAACCTTAAATTACAGTGAACTTGGCACACCACTTCTGAAAGGTTGCCGACCCCTGGTATAGAGTGACCATATGTTGTACTAAGATTCTCCTGCTTTTTTTTTCCCTGTGAGTCAGTACAACTTTTGCCGGCCCAGAAGTTGGGCAGCCAATGTTTTACGTTTTCACAATGTTTTCTCCAACTTTCATAAAGTAAATACATCGTTAATATGAATTAAAAAGGCCAGGGACACTTCTTTGTGAAGAATCTGTACAGCAGATCATGCCCATAGACGATCCAGAAAAGAAATTTGAGGTTGAATTTTTTAATGTTGTGATGGATAAAGCAGTATCTGCTGTTGATGAAAGGTTTAATACCTTGCAAGTACACCATGAACAGTTTGGATTTTTGTATGACATAACTAAATTCAACGAAATAGGAAAACAAGAGCAACTAATGACAAAGTGCAAGAACCTAGAGAGCCTCCTGAAGCACGGTGATAGTTTTGATTTAAATGGACTTGAACTGTACGAAGAATTGAGTACACTGTCATCAATGTTGCCACATGCAAAATCGGTGATGGACATTGTACAGTTTATTCATACCCGCACACTTGTTGACATATATCCTAATGTGTACATTGCCACTCGTATTCTACTGACAATTCCTGTAACAGTAGCATCAGGAGAACAGAGTTTCTCAAAACTAAAGCTCATTAAAAACTATCTCCGCTCTACCATGAGTCAGGAACGCTTAACTGGTCTTGCTATTCTTGCAATCGAACAAGACACGACTTTGTCTTTGTCATACGATGACATTATTACTGATTTTGCAGCCAAAAAAGCCAGAAATATTGCTTTTAATTAAAAACAAATCTTGGTTTCAATACCTCTTCATATAAATTTCCAATAAAATTTTGATAAATTAAAAAATATATATTATTTGCATCATTCTGTCATATCAGAATTTTTTCTATAGTGCTGCTTCTTTAGTGCTAGTCCATCAGCATTACAGTGTGCTTAAATAAGTTAAACTGGTTTTAATAACGTGAATGTGGCAAGTTTTCCAATACTGTAAGCTTATGTTTGTGTTGCTAAGAGCAGATCAGGCACAGGGGCACCAGTTTAATAATCTCGCCTAGGGCACCATAAATCCTAAGGCCGGCCGTGACTCTGTGCTATTGATTTAATAGGAAAGTTCCATTATATCTTCGTTAGATTTCTTCCATCAAATAATGCTTCAGCCTGGTCTGATAATGGATGTGTTCTTTTGACGTTGTTAGTGATGGAAATAAAGCCTGATTATCATTAGTTCCCCAAACTCATTTTCAAAGGGATCGTCACAGTACCCCAATCCAATTTATTTGTATGTACCGTATATTTTTTAACAGCAGCAGCTTCTGGCATTTGCTGCTTAAACTCTTAAAATGCTGGGATTATGAAAAAACAGCTGGACTCTCCTCTGCAGCTGCTTTGTCTGGTCAAGAATTTAAGAACTACTCCTGCTGCACAAAACCATCATATATATGGATTGAAGGCCATGGTGTTCCCTTCTCTCACGTCAAAATGTCTCTTTAAAGATTTTTGTGGTGGGTCCTTTTCAAAACATTGATATCTTGTATACTTGATTTCAAACATATTTGGTGACATTTTCCCCTGTCCCTCTCTCTTGCCCTTCCCTTCAGACAAGTGGGAAATGGTTATTACACTATTTCTAAATAAATGTGAGCTTAGATTTATAGACTTAGCTGATGGCATATTTTACATTGTAAGCGCCTTGTCTGTCATTTACCATTATTTATACAAACCTAGCACAATGGCCCCAGGACTTGGTGTGCTTTAGGACTACAGCAATATAAATTTGCTGATAAAATGTGTCGATGACACAGAGTGTTAAAGAATTATGAGGACAGAACAGTCATGTGGAGCAATCTGGATCACTTGGTAAGCTGGGCCCATTCAAATAAAAAGCAATGTAATATAGCTTCAAATACCAAGTGATCCAACTAGGAACAAGGAATGCAGGCCATACCTACTGAATGGGGGGCTTATCATAACCTAGTCCCAGATTTGGACCTTAGCGTCCAAAATATGGGGGTTAGCATGAAAACCTCCAAGCTTAGTTACCAGCTTGGACCTGGTAAAGCTGCCACCACCCAAAAAATTAGAGTGTTTTGGGGCACTCTGGTCCCCACAAAAACCTTCCCTGGGGACCCCAAGACCCAAATCCCTTGAGTCTCACAACAAAGGGAAATAAACCTTTTCCCTTCCCCCCTCCAGGTGTTCCTGGAGAGATACACAGAAGCAACCTCCGTGAATCTAAGCAGAGGGATTCCACCCTCCCTTGTTTCCAGCCGGGAAACACAAGCACTTCCCTCTTCACCCAGAGGGAATGCAAAGTCAGGCTAGTAAATCTAACACACACCGATTTCCCCCTGACTTCTTCCTCCCACCAATTCCCTGGTGAGCTGCAGACTCAATTCCCTAGAGTTCCCCACTAAAGAAAAACTCCAACAGGTCTCAAAAGAAAGCTTTATATAAAAAGAAAGAAAAATACATAAAAATGGTCTCTCTGTATTAAGGTGACAAATACAGGGTCAATTGCTTAAAAGGATATTGAATAAACAGCCCTATTCAAAAAGAATACAATTCAAAGCACTCCAGCAACTATAGACATATAAATACAAAAAAAAACATATAAATCACTAGCTGATCCTTTGTACTTACAACTGGGAAACAGAAGATTAGAAAGCAAGAAATAGAAATCCCCTCATAGCCGAGAGAGCATACAGACAGAAGAACAAGAACAAAGGACTCACACACAAACTTCCCTCCACCCAGAGTTGAAAAAATCCTGTTTCCTGATTGGTCCTCTGGTCAGGTGCTTCAGGTTACTTTTTTTTTCAGGTGAAAGAGACATTAATCCTTAGCTATCTGTTTATGACAGGGCTGTATCTGGAGAGCAGTGACAATAAAAAGGATTTAGAGGTCAAGCAACTGAACAAGCTCCTAGTGTGTTGTTATGGCAAGCAAATAAATAAATAAATAAAAATAAAAAATCCTGGAATGTGTTAATAGGGGCAAAGTGAGTAGATGTAGGGAGGTGATTTTACCTCTGTATATAGCATTGATGAGACTGTTACTGGAGTATGTATCCAGTTCTGGTGTCCACATTTTTAAAAGGACTTTGAAAAATTGGAGAGCGAGCAGAAAACAGCCACAAAAATTATTTGAGACCTGGAGAAGATTATTGACCCTGAGATATTTAAAGTGTTCAGTCTCTTTAGCTTATTCAAAAAGAAGATTGAGAGGTGACCTGACTACAGTATCTACGTATTGGGAGAAAATACCATTAGGAAAAGGCTCTTTAATCTAGTGGACAAAGGCACTACAAGAATCAATAGCTGAAAACTCAAGCCAGACAAATTCAAATTAGAAATCAGGCATAATTTTTTAAGTGCTTAGCCACTACTAAATCAACAAGCTAGAAACGGAAGTGGTGGATTTTCCATCTCTTGATGTTCTTCACATCAAGACTGGATGCTTTTGTGGAAGATATGCTTAAGTCAAACACAAGTTATTGGGCTCACTTAGGGTAATGGCCGGTAATATATAGGATGTTAGACTGGATGATCCAATGATCCCTTCTAGCCTTGAACTCTATAAATGTGTAACAGAATAATACATGAGTATAGGAAAATGTATTGCATAGTGTATTTGTGCTGTCTTATATTACAGAAAGTACTAACCTATACCACAGCAGTATGCAGCTTTGATACATGTTGCAGGTACAAAATTGAGAAGCATATGTACATCCTAGTCTCTGACCCAAATCTTACTGGTTCATCTCCCCCATCCAAAAAAAAAAGAACAAAATCAGTACAGACTCTGGCCAGGAAAATGTTCCTTATTACCCACAGATATTTAACTCTACTTTTCACCTAACCCTTCTGGGAATAGGACAAACTTTCCAGACAGGGATAAAAATATGGTGGGAATGGTAGAAGCTCTCCATTTTCCTGACCAGCTTCTTGCACTCCTGTTGGATCTGTAAGGATGATAGATCTAATCTGGTTCCTTTGTAGCATCTGCTGTGCTTCCTGATGAAGTGTTTTCAAGGTGGAGAAGTCTCACCACCTTTCTTTATGTTGGCATCAAAACAGTCACAGTGGGACTAAGTGGTGCCTAGCAACAGGCATCTTTGTGTTGATGTGTATCACTTCAGCTTCAAATTTCACTTATTAATTTTATTTTAACATTTAAAATATGGAGGAGTTGATCGTATGATTCCAGATGGTGTAATATTATTAAAAATCTGACTTCATCCAATATGCTAGGGGTATTCAGTACAGCAGATCAATGTATTCGTTCAGTTCACACTTTCCTTAAATGGCAGCAACACATTTTGTGTAGACATAATTATTCCTGATACTAATAAAACAACATTTCATTTACCATGTGATATTCTGCAGTGCAACAGATATATATAAATGCTCTATACATTAGCTTCTACAATTCCATTTCCTCTGTAACTTATATTTACATCATTTTCTTCCCTTATTTATTGTCTCATGCTCTTATTTTGAATCTCAAAAAGTACTTTACATGCACACAGTACCTTTCCCCCTGAAGGATCCTACAGGATGCTACAGCTAGAAGGGTGGTTCACAGAAATATGTTCCCTCTGGAATGATGGGTGTCATTCTGGTAGACATCTACAAATGCCAAAATAAAGACTCCCAGTGATACAGCACAAAGTGTGTCACTTAGTACCATTAATAAAAAGTGTGCAATCTTTTCTGAATTGATCTATTAAAAAGAAGAGTATTAGATTACAGAGGTACAAGCTGCAATTCTGGTAGTCTCAGCAGCTGTATAAGGTGTATATTTGCCATCATTTTATATTGACAGTCTCCAAAATTATTTTATGATCAGACATTCTCATGCCATACCGTACCTCTCCAGCTTCCCTCCATCCCATATCATGCTATTGATTTTCTTGTTTATAAAGATGGGGAGATATCCAGGTTTAAAATTTAGCTGGAAGGGAAAGGAAATAATACTATTACCATCAGGCACCAGTTTCCACCTTAGCCTCTCTTGTAGTTTAAGGCCTGACAGGAGGGGAAACCTGGGCACAGCCACATTATTTGCCAGCCACAGCAGCACTAATAACAGCACTCTTTCAAATCTAATTGTTCTCTCATCTCAGTTTCAATTCAGTTGCTCTCTCAGCCAGTTCTCTCTGTGGCACAACAATGGGAAAGAGTAAAAGCGAACAAGGAACTTTATTAGAATACAGATAACAGTATTATCTATAAAACAACATTCTCTCTGCTTCACTGTAGAGCTTCTGCCTGGAACTTTTCCCATTTCCTCTCCTGCCTCTATTTTTGATACAAAGAGTACACGCATCCTCACACTCTCATCTCCAGTTTAAAGTTCCTACACATATTCCCTTGTGCAGCTTTTTGCTTAGTCATTTTCAAGTGTTTTCAGTGTAGGTGAGTCAGTAGTTGCCACTGAGCCTTGTGAAGCGTTGAAAAGATGTTTGCCATGGTTTGTGAAAGGTGATACAGATAGGTTGTCATAGGAGAGGACATCTTAGGGAATGAAGATGAAAGGTCCTGCAAACTCTAGGGTCAGTCCTGCCAGGCACATTATAGATAGAAGCTCTGGTTATCTTACTGGAGAATATAGATTATACACAGCTTCACTGTGGCTTCATTGTAGCAATCAGAGGAAAATGTGGTCCTTAATTTGGAATCACATTGTCCAAATTACCTTGCAATAGGAAAAAGGAACTGGTGGGACCTCTCCTTATTGGTATGATTAATCAGATACAAAGAATGCCTTCAGCCTAGCTTAATTACAGCTTCCACAATATGCCCAGGGAGATGCCTAGCAAATATTATGAGAAATTCAATAGTTGGGTAAGAAATTTACTGTGGGAGTTTAGAAAGAAGGCAATTCTGTATCAAACTTGACAGTTTCTATAATATAACACAGATTCACCCAATAGCAACACCGCTGTTGACATTCTGTTAGCATTTTCATCAGAAACCCCCTTTATGAAGTTTTTTAAACTGCCATTTCAAATCAGATTTGGCTG
The DNA here is from genome assembly GCF_025201925.1 of Gopherus flavomarginatus. Lineage (NCBI taxonomy): Eukaryota > Metazoa > Chordata > Testudines > Testudinidae > Gopherus > Gopherus flavomarginatus. The sequence goes on from NC_066620.1 coordinate 160,969,574, forward strand.
AAACTTATCCATCAAGATATGAATAGTTTTGAGTGAAATTCTATTTAAACCTCTTTTAAAGTAGAGAGTAGCAACAAACAATTTACATTATCAAGTTTTCAGACACCATTTGTTCTACTTTTCCAAACCCTGCAGAGAATAATTTGGTGTAGTGGTTAAAACATAGAGCTAGGAGGCAATAGACCAGGATTCTATTCCCAGCTGTGCTACTTGGTTGCCTTGGCAACTCAACCTTTTTCAGCCTCACTTTCCCCAAATGTAAAATGGAGGCTAATTGAACCAAAAACGAAGTAAAAGGGTACATGCATCACAATAAACTTATCTCATATGTTACATTGGTATAATCCTTATTGTCCCATACCTCCCTTTCACCGACGTTTCACTTTTTGTCATCCCTTGCTGTGTTGAGGCTAATTAATATTCTAAGTTCCTTAGGGCAGCAGCCTGTGATATTTATTTATCTATGAAATTCCATGCACACTAACGGCATTATACAAATAGAACTATGATAATAATTATTAATACCAACCTCTTTAAGGGAACTTAAGATTATCAGAGGAAAGGTATTCAATATGTGCAGATAATAGTATTTCTTTTCTTCTCATTGTTGCTAATAATTTTAGATCTGGAGTTTAGTCCTTAAAATGGACTAGTTACGTTTTTTAAACTCACATTTTAAATTAAGACATCCAAAGATTTTTATCTGGAAGTCACCATTTTGAATTTGGCTCAAGCCAATATGACTGAAAGTTATTAAGACCATCAAACAGTTATTGAGGGCCTATGAAAAATGATTTTGGTTGTCTCGGTCCGGGTCCCAATGAATCATTGTTTCAGTCACATAAGCAACTGATAGTCACATCAGTCTGACACTGTTGTTGGCAGCCTTTGCAAACAGACTAAGGACTGAGTGAAACTGAAGCCTTGTGTACACTTCAAAAATAGATCAACCAGGGTTAGATTGACACAACCCCTGGTGTAGGAGAATTGGAGAATTCCTCTGTCAGCCTCTTGAAGAAGTGAGTGGATTAACTACGTTGATTGAAAAAACATCTTGCATCAATGTAGTAAGCATCTACATACTGGTGCATCAGTGGCATAGCTGCCGTGCCATAGCTGTGCCACTGTAGTAACTGTAGAGTAGATGTGATCTTAGCTAATGTCTCACTCCTAAAACTAGCCTCTCCTTGTTAAGCACATCCTTGGGCAATGTTATGTGAAGGAAGGCTGCTTTGTTGCTATTTGTTAGGTGGATAAAGAGGGCTTCTTTCTCTAGTGCTGTCAATCTGGCATTTTTCGCTAACACTAAACTCACTTTAAAAAGAGAGTATAGAAAAGAACGCACAGAGAAACAGAACAGGAACACTTCTATATCAGTAGCTTATGCTTATCTGCAGAGTTCTGCCAATCTCAACATATTTCAAACAGTGCACCTGAAATATGAGATATAGTCCAAGCAACAAAGTATTGTTTCAGGTCTACAAAGTTGAAAGGTTGTATGAGTTACTGCAATTTTAAGAGACAAGTGCTCTTGCTGAAAACATCAACATCCCTTAAGGCTCAGACTAATTAAATTATAATCTCTTTGTAGTATAATGTTGAAAAGGTTCACAGAGCTTGAATCTCTTCTGCACTACTATGCATTTCAGTCCATCTTACAGTGTTACACTTTTCAGATCAAAATCCCTGTCTGTTTCACTTAGAGAGGAAAGAGACAGAATTGCCATTGGAGCTGACAGGTGTTACAGCTTTCCCTGTTTTTTATCTCTCTGCCATTTTGGGTGGATTTTTAATTTTTCAGTTTCTTAGGTATATAAACCCAGGGCTCCAATTTCTGAGGGATTTAGATATACCCAAGGTTTCCTGTGTTAAGATTATTAAATCAGTCTGCTTAATTGAAGCAGGGAACTAAACAGGGAAAGGAACTGTTTTCATTCAGACCATGGAATTCCAACTCTTTTTGGATGATGGAGAGAGAAAAACTCAATGAACTTGTTTATATTTATAAAGAGTTGTGAGGTTGTAGATTTTGATTAACAATAATTGGGAGAACTAGCTCAAATAAATAAGACCTGACTCAAAGCTTGATCCAAAACTGAACAAGAATCTTATGTCAAATCTGAAAATGTTCAGATAACTTTTATTTAGTTTTTAGTAGGGATAAGTGTGCACCACAACCTGAATCTGAACACAGACACATTTTAAGGGGAAGGAATGTATGTGATACAGTTTTAGATCAGAAGTTTGATGGTGGGGCTCATTTCTAATTCTAAAAGTACATCTACACTAGTGACTGTACACATGTCCATGTGTGTGGTTGTCCCATAATGTCCCTATTGCCCACAACTAAACCCTAGTAGCACATGGCTGAAGGCAAGTGGAGGGAAAGTAAGCTAGCATTCCTGAGGGGTGTGTTTATTTACATGCCTCAGCCTTTGGCAGTTTGAGTGTGGATGGGGTAAGGGGTATGTTCCAGGTCTTAAACTGAATAGTCTTCCATCCTCCTCCTCACAATGCATTGAACTCTTTTCTTCCTAATCCTTACACAATCTATAGAGGTCCTTTCCCGCTGTTTTCACTGGTAATAGCATGCTGCACTGACCACACTGGAACAGCTTTCTGCTACACTATTTACAAAGCTGTACAGGTGACAATGGATGCAGTTCTGAGCAGCCACGTGGCCTGCCAGCCACACCTGATCTATGTCTGATCAGAGTACACCAGAATACACCATCCTCCATGATTTCACCCAGAACAACATGAACATTCATTTGTACTGGGAAATTTCACAGAGGCTGGAGTAGGCAGGCATTCAACCCAGTGCCAGGAATATATTAAGAATCTGAGGATCCTGTACAGGGAGGCTAAAGACTCAAACAGTCAGTGTGGGATTTTGTAACAATACAGACCAAAAAAAAGATTTGGGAAATGTTTTTTTTCATAAATAGATTCCTTACTAGTCTATAACACAGAAACTTATTTCTCTCACCCCTCAGAAGCAGTGCAAAGGCTTGGGAGAGGGAAGTAATTGCTGGGAAGGAGCCTGGGAGTGAACCTGGAGGGTTTTTGGGTGTGGGTTGGAGAAGTATAGAACTGGGGGGGGTGGAGAAGGGGTAGAGGGATTGTTAGGGAGTTGGAAAGCCTCCCCATGCAGGCCCTGGCTGACCCCTAGCTTCTCCCATTCAGCCAATCACATTTGCCTCTGTCCCTGTGTGTCTCTGCACCCTCCCGCCCCCCATCCCCATGTGGCCCTATACTCCCATTCCGCCCTACTCCATGTGTCCCTGCACCTCCTCCCCATCCCAACGTGGCACTGCAACTGCCCTCTCCAATCCCCATGTGACCCTGTAGCCCCCCTCTGATTCAGGCCCTGGCTCAGTGCTGTCACCCCATTAGCTCCTGAGCTCATGCCCCACTCTGTCCCCCATCCACTAGCCCTTCTGAGCCCCAGTGTGTGATCCCAACAGCCCCGTGTGCCCTGCTCTGTCCCTCGCATGCCTCCTCACCTGGCCTCACTGTGAAGAACATAGCTTCTCTGCCCACTGCCTTCTCTTCTGGTGCCACAGAAACCCCTGGTGGGCAAAAGATGTAATTGCAGCACTTTTTCAACAAAATCTATATTCTGTGGAGAAAAAAAAATCTTTGGGACATGAACTCTGCATGTGCATACTGGTGCAGAATTCCCCCAGGAGTAATTCAGCAATATGTATAGGGATGATAATTAGCTGAAACATCTCTGTGGCATCGATTGCTGGATCTCCTCCACAGGACTGGAAAGTCACGTCTCTTTTCCATTCTGTCACCTTGAAAATGGCTATGTTCTCCAAATGTTGGCAAGCCTTTAAAGAAGAAATTGTAAGCTAGCAATATAGACTTTGAAGGAACTAAGTCCTGCCCCCATCCCTCACCCCTATCCCTTGAGACAGTCTCAACATTTTAAATTTTTGAAAGCATTAGTATAGTTTTCATGCCATTGGCAGCCTCTGCTCTGTCTTCAGGGGCTGCAGAAGTCTGAGAACCAAAGATAGTCTAAAAGTCACATTCCTGGAATGCTAAAAAGTATAAAATGGTGGACTTCTACAGAAAAGTTGTGTTATGTGGAAGGATTTCTCAGCTTCTTCAAAAGGAAAATATATATGTATATATGTAATGCTATCCTTGACTTTGAATTGGCTAGCTTTTGTAGATCTAATTTGTAGGCTTCTATCTCTCCCCATGAATTTTATAGGGAATGTAGGCACCTGACCCAGGTTTTGTGGATCACATTATTGCTCCAGTGATTTTCTAGGCACCTAAAAGTGAGGCAGTGCAATTCTAAGCATTGTAATGTATAAATCCCTTTGCAGATCTGTGACACAGGACTCACTCAGGGTTACAAAGGAAGTCTGTGGCAGAGCCAGAAATCGAACATAGATCTCCCTAGTCCCAGCTTACTGCCCTAAGCATAATATTATCATTTCTCTCTATAAAATTTCCTTTTAAAAACCATCCTTATTCATGAGATGTGTCCATCTGTATAAGCTGTTTTTATCTGATGACGTGTCTCATGAACAGCCAGCCACCTTTCTCTCTTTATCTTCTTGACATGGGCCTTAGTGATTTATTTTTCCTCTTCAACAGTTGCTTTTATTGCAAAACATGGACAGTAATTTTATGGGAAACAATGTAAACTACTCAGTCAACTACATTTTAAAGGTAATGCTTTAAGTGCCTTATTGATTAAAATGGTTGCTCCTAGCCTTCCATATCCGTTTAACCATCCATTCACACAGCATTCCCACAGTCTTCTTAAAAATTAAGTGTTCCTAGGAAGTTATCATAGGAAAATAATTTCATTGTCCGTTCACTGTTGTTTCTTATAGTAAATATTTCATTTTATAACAAGAGACAAGACACAGCTGAATATGTTTTGATTTTTGTGTTAGCTACAACCCAAACACTGTAGGACAAAACCCACTGAGACAGAATTTTTCAGAATAGATTCCTTTGAAATAATATACTCTGGACTATGTTGTAGAAGATAATTTTTAGTTTCCTAAACAATTACATCCTGCAGCCACTTGGTTAGTTAGAACATTATTTTCTATCATGTGGTTAATGTAATGTACTGTCACATTAAAGTAAATTGCCCTAGGATTTAAAAATTAAATTGTCCTCAGGTTTCATTTGTGAGAAAAGGTCAACTTTTACTAAGTAAAAGGAATACATCAACAATTGCTAGCAGAAATCATTTCCAGGCCTTAAATAAATCAGAACATTCTCAAAGCTCTGACTGAGCTCTAGAGAGATTAGCTAGGTTTAGAATCTGTTATTGTAGTCTCCAGAAAGAACACACACAAGCACTTTTCAATAACACTTCCACAGTATTCTACACCTCATTAAGCCCTCTCAAAACCCTTTTGCTAGGCAAATCATTCTTTTAGTGCTCCCTAATCACCCATAATTGGGAAATTTCTATTTACATTGCTGCCATTTCTCCATATGGAATAGTTGCAAGATAGAGCTCAGTGAATAACCTTAAAAATAATATTAAATGTGTCTGATCAATTATTCACAAGTATATTTGTCAAATGATCAGTGCAGCTCTATAGATGAATGAATTCTTTTTAAAAAGTCATATAATACATGCAAAAAGTATTGCAAAATTATTCAAATGATTTATTTGATTAATATTATTTAAGGAGTACTAAGCCTAAGGACCTTGCTATGACAGTGATTTGCTGACTGGCTTTGGATAGATAAGATGGTAGTAAAAATGCCTAAGCCATCTCTACATTATAGCTTCTTCTGGTGCAACCATCAATAGAATTGCACACATTGAGAAAGCGACAAAGAGTCCTGTGGCACCTTATAGACTAACAGACGTATTGGAGCATAAGCTTTCATGTGATAAAGTGGGTATTCACCCACGAAAGCTTATGCTCCAATACGTCTGTTAGTCTATAAGGTGCCACAGGACTCTGTCACTTTTTACAGATCCAGACTAACACGGCTACTCCTCTGATACTGGACTCATTAAGAATTAATCCTAGTGAAGACAAAGCCTGAAAGTCCAGTCCTGGAAATCATTATTCACATAGGTATTAAATTAAGTAGTGACTTTTGACTCCACTGACACACAAAAGTAAGGACTACTACATAGTTGGGGCTCTTAATAACCACCAGGTTTGCTTTAAATTAACATGCAACGTCAGAGAGGTGAGCTACCTGCCTACATTTATGTCAGTGAGGTATTAACTCTGTGATTATGATAGCATTGTGGATATTTTAAATTATCTTACAGATGACCAAAGCAAACCTGAAAGGAGAAGATTGATCATATTGGGCCAGATTGTGATAATTCTTACTCATGTTGAATAGTACCTTACTCCACGGGTAGTCCTACTGAAGACAATGGAAATACTTGTGAAGTAAGACACCACTCATTATGAGTAAGATCATTATTAAGATCTGCCCAATCTGTATTGTCTCTTCTTTCGGTATCCCAAGTGGGTAGAGTTTAGTTGTAAGAGCTCTTGGAAAAGTGCTTCTCCTACCCCCTCAAACCTCCTTTTCACCCCTGTAACTCTAACATTTCACATCACGTGTTTTTTTTGTTCTCTCTCCTTTGTTCGTAGGATGTGTGGTGGGGCATCCCAGTTTGTTGTGCATTTCCCTAATTCCAATCCATGTGCCTAGGAGGGGAGAATCCCGCTTGCCTCTCACTAGGCCCAAACCCCTTGGTGCCCTCCCACAAAACTTTTTTGGAGGCAGCCATGAACCCCAGGATTAAATGTTGCCCTCAGATGTAATTCTAAGACTTTTATCTGGCCAGTGACAAAATCCCAGGTAGTACAAGACACCATTCAGGGGCACCTATGTGACTCATACATATCTCCCCATCTCCTCAATACCACAATTTACTAAGCACCTAGATATTTGGACTACTACCACCTAACTTGATTAAGAGTACAATTGGCCAACCAGTCAAAAGTCCCAGAATAAGTTATCTCCTGCCCATTACAGTGGTTGCTGGTGCTTGGGTGCCCTGTGAACTCAGAGTGATGAATCCACATCTCCCCTCTACTTCTAGCTGTGCATCCTGGTGGTTGCCTGCTAGCCAGCTCCTCTGCTAGATTTGGACTACCCTTCCAGCCTGGCTGCAGCTGTACCCCAGACTGATCCATGGGCCAAACCAGCACTGGGTCTAGGCTGCATATGGGACCGCTCATTCCAGCAGCTGCCGCAGGAACGTGTCCTCTGCCTAAGCTCATGATTTTCCTCCTAGCACCATACCTGTGCCAGCCAATTGGTTCTGAGCCAAGGTGCTATCTCAATGTGAGTAAGGTGAGCTCCTGAACTAGAGAGGCATTCTTCTCCTCTGGTGCAAAATGGGCTGGCAAAAATTTTAACAGCCGTACTCACGCCCAGACTAGTTTCTTCTTTAATCCATTTTGAATGGACTGAAAGGGGCACTGTGAGTGTTAGGGAAGGTAAAGAAGAGAAGATTACAGTCAGGAAGATATGAGATGTTGAGGTTCTGAATTAGAGTTTTAAAAGTGTGGACAGAAAGAAAAGGTCATTCATGATTTTATAGACTTTTATCATATCCCTTCTTAGTCATCTCTTTTTCAAGCTGAACACTGCCAGTTTTTTTAACCTCTCGTCATATGGAAGCTGTTCCATCTCCTAATAATTTTTGTTGGACTTGTCTGTACTTTTTCCAATGGTAATATATCTTTTTTTGAGATGAGGCTACCAGATCTGCTTGCGGTATTCAAGTTTGGGTGTATCATGAATTTATATAGTGGCATTATGATATTTACTATCTTATTATCTAGCCCTTTCCTAATGGTACCTAACGTTCTGTTCGCTTTTTTGACTGCTGCTTCACATTGAGCAGATATTTTCAGAGAACTATCCACAATGACTCCAAGATCTCTTTCTTGAGTAGTAACAGCTAGTTTAGACCCCATCATTTTATATGCAATGTTGGGATTATGTTTTCCAATGTGCTTTACTTTGCATTTATCAACATTGAATTTCATCTGGCATTTTGTTGTCCAGTTTTGTGAGATCCCTTTGTAACTCTTCACAGTGAGCTTTGGATTAACTGTTTTGAGTAACTTTGTACCATCTGCAAACTTTGCCACCTCACTGGTTACCCTTTTTTTCAAGTATCCCTTTTCTGTTTACACATTATGCAAGTGCTAAACCAGTGATGAAAGGGGAATTACGAGTCATCTCTTAATTGTTTTTGATATACCAAGCAGGTTTTGCTCTTTAATTCTCTCACCATAAGGCATTTCTCCAGCTCTCAGTTCATTTTTGCATCCTCTCCTATTTTTCAACATTTTTTAAGCTAGTTTGGTCACCAGCACTAGATGCAGTACTGCTGTATACAAAAGTAAAATCACCTCACTATTCCTCTGTTTATACATCCAAGGATCTCATTAGCTTTTTTTTTTGATACAGCATCACACTAGTGGCTTATGTTCAATTACTTGTTCTCTATGATTCTAAATCCTTTTCCGAGTCTCTGCTTTCCAGGATCCACTCCCTCACTCTAGTTATGTCCTACATTTTTTGCTCCTTGCATTTGGCTGTATTAAAACACATTTTGTTGGAATAGGCCCAGCTAACTAAGTGATTCTGATCACTCTGTATGACTGCCCTGTCCTCATCATTATTTATCATTCCACCATTGTGCCATTGGGAAATTTTATCAGCGGTGATTTTATATTTACTTCCAGATCATTAATAAAAATATTGTGTAGAGCTGGCCTACTACCAATCCTTGTGGAACCCCATTAGAAACAACTCCATTTGATGGTGATTCTCCATCAATTATTTCTGAAATCCTTCAATTAGACGGTTCTTAATACATTTAATGTGTGCTTTACTGATATTATACTGTGCTAATATTTTAATTAGAATGTCATACGGTACTAAGTCAAGTGCCTTCCAAAAGTTTAAGTGCACTTCTTCTATGTGGTTACCTCTATCAACCAAATTTGTAATCTCAGCAAAAAGTGAAATCAGTTTTGTTTGACAAGACCCACTTTCTATAAAATCATGTTGACTGACATTAATTATATTGCCAGCTGCTAATTCTTTATTAATTTAATCCTGTATCAGTTATTCCATTACTTTGACCAGGGCTGATGTCAGGCTAACCAGCCTGTAATTACCTTGGTCATCCCACTTGCCTTTTTTGAATATTGACACAGCATTAGCACTCTACCACTCTTCTGGAATTTCCCCAGTATTCCAAGATTTATTAAAATTTACATCAGCAGGCCACAGATCCCCTCAGCCAACTCTTTTATAACTGTGTCGTCAACCCCACAACTGAAGTTCATTCCAAGCTTCTTAGAGGCACATTAAGACATATTCAACTCTGGAGCATGTAGCTGCAACTCCAAGACAGTCAGTGGGGTTGCACCAAGACTCTATCTGACTCTCTCTTTTCAGTTTACCTGTTATGAAATCTTTGCTGACCAAAGACGGTGCACCGTGTTTCAAGGTATTAAAGGATCCCATACAGTACAATTCTGGTTTGAATTAGTTATGACTCCAATGGTAATTTACCTTTCCACAGTGTAAATCTGAAAAATACAGACTCTTTTTCTGTCATCTACATTCTTCTCCTCAGTTCAATATGTGTCTCCTGGTATTAGTTCATAGTTTAATCAAATTCGTTAGTGCTATCAGCAAAAGCTTATACAGGTCACAGCTGATCAGAAGAGCAAAGATGGATGAGCAAATTTCTATACATGGTTGTTAATGGCTTGTATTCAAAGTAAAAACAAAAAACATTCACAGATTAAATACATTCTCAAGAGAGAAGATTTGGTGAGAGAAAGATTATTGGTGTCAGTATTAACTTGAAATCCTCCTGCCTAGTCTATTGCATATTAATAAAGAGGAAGGAGACAGAGAAAAGAGCGAGTAAGTAGCAAGGTATCAAGAGGAATCAATATTAGAGTTAGTCATACATATTGTAATTTTTGGATGGCTCCACACTGTCCCCATCACAGAGCTATGCCTACCAGGGATGCTGTACCATTTGCATTATTTATTTTCTTAATCTGTCACAGAGTTTCAAGCTTATCTCACCAAAATGTTACGTAAACCAGGAGGCTGGCTGCAAATTTTGAGTCCATCTTGCCACACAGTACAGAATCTCATTCCTAAGGTGCTCAGAGAGGGGACTCCTGCCTGCAAGATTTTGCCAAGAAAATCAAGCCCAGTGCTGGAACAGTAACAGGGGCAGGAGAAGGTGTGAGTTGTAATTTTAAGGAGTTTACACAACAATCTTGACGGCAACAGGAAAGATAAGCACCAGATATCAATACAGTATACAGGTGAACATTTCTGTACTATACTGTGCAGGGGCTGAGAAACAGGAGGAGACACCGGTGCTGGAACTGGGAGTGGGGATGGGTGGGAGGTCACCTCCCCCTCCACTTTTTATCAAATGAAACGTACATTCAGAATTCATGTCCCCTGCAGATTTTTTACACCGCAGAATAATAGATTCTGCTGGGGAAGGGCTGCAATTATACCTTTCACCCACCAAGAGCTGCTGTGGCATCAGAAGAGAGGGCAGCTGGCTCACTACTGGAGCAGTCAGCTACAGAGTGAGGTGCACTTTGTCCTCTCCCTCCTCCCCCCACCCAACACTTTCACAAAGGTTCCACTGCCCTTGGGAGGAGGATCAGAACAAAAGATTCCACTCTGTTTATCCCCATTCTTTTTAGCATATATATAAAGTTAAATGGTGCCAACAAGGATCATCTGCGGCTTATAAAAATATGTAAAAAATAAAAATAGGACAACTTAGAAAATAACTTTAATCCTCCAAGTTATCAGAATCGTGCAACCAATATCAATTTAGGCTGCCTGCAATGGGCTTATATGTCTGAGCAAGTGTAGGGATATTAAAAAAGGTTTATATTAGACATGGTTTATATGAAAAATGATTTATTGTTAATTGATACTTTATAACTAAAGGTTTATATTAGAAATAAATGTGATTCCCGAGATTTATCCTCTAACCTGCAAGCCACCAGCTGTGTCTGTGTGAAGCCTGCTCAAAGAAATACTTTTGTATAAAACTTGTTAAACGTTAATTGACTCTAAGGGTATGGCTACACTTGCACTTCAAAGCGCTGCCACGGCAGCGCTTTGAAGTTTTGAGTGTGGTCGCAGCGCCAGCTCTCTCCCAGCGCTGCACATACTCCACATCCTCTACGAGTGTAGCTTGCAGCGCTGCGAGCCGCGCTCCCAGCACTGCAGCACTGTTTACACTGAGGCTTTACAGCGCTGTATCTTGCCACGCTCAGGGGTGTGTTTTTTTCACACCCCCTGAGCGCAAAAGTTGCAGCGCTGTAAAGCGCCAGTGTAGCCATGGCCTCAGTGCCCGTTCTCTAAGTGACACTTTGTAGTTGCTACTTTATTATGTGACGGCCACTGTAAGCTGTTAATTGGTTAATTGACTCAGCGCCCGAGCCATCAATTGACTCTGTGCCTCAGGCAAAACTGTGTAATTACTACTTTGTAATCACCGCGGTAAGCCAAAACAGTAGCTGTTATAGTACATAGATAGAGACCCCACCCTCTGTAAGTTTTCATCTCACTTTATTTTGGAATAATAAAAGACAGGGAGTCTCACATAAATTGGTAACACCCTGAAAGGTAAAGAGACAGTGAAATAGATGGGATTAAAATAGAAAATGTATGTGAATAAGTGCCTAGTTTAAATAATGAATGAATGGTTAGGGAGTTACCAGCCTGAAGAATTCAGTGTCAGCCGAAGAAGGTGTCAAGTGGGATCAACCAGATGACCCCCGGAGGGCAAACTGGAATCCACCCCACCACCTCAAAGGAAAGAAAAACAAACATCTGACAACACGTAGCCAGCCCGTTGCTGATTGATTTATCAACAGCAGAATGAAGCAACTCTCATGAACTGACATAGGGATAAATTCCTATAAAACTGGACTCTGAAGAATAAGGGCTTGGCTACACTGAAGAGTTGCAGAGCTGGTGGTGGGTTTACAGTGCTGCAACTTAGTAACTGTCCACACCTGCAAGGCACATCCAGCGCTGCAACTCCCTGGCTGCAGCGCTGGCTGTACACCTGGTCTGCTTGGGCTGTAACGATTGCAGCGCTGGTGATGCAGCGCTGCTCATCAAGTGTGGCCACCAAAAGCGCTGTTATTGGCCTCCAGGGCATTAGGAGGTATCCCAGAATTCCTGCTCACAACAAACCGAAAGAATGGCTGAACTCAGAGCTCCCCGGAGCTACTTATCTAAGAAACAAACACAGCTGCTCTTTGCTCCAGTGAGCGAGCGGAGGCAGGCAGGGGAATTGCTTTGGAATGTTCACAGCTGTTTGCTTGAGGAGAGAAGGGAGTCCGTGTTGAGCAGCTGCTTATGTGGTCTGAAGGCTATTTAGGAGTGCATAATTTGCATTTAGTGAATGAGAGAGGGGTGGAGGAAGGGGTCAAAACTTTTAAAATGATTGAAGGTAGGTGCTGTGTATCTTCCAGTCCTTCGAACTTGCAAGGCAGGGAGCTGAGAACAGTGTTGGCTCCAAAAATCCACTCTCTCTCTCCCCTACGCTCCCTGTCACACTCCACCCCACCCCCCTGTTTTGAAAAGCAGGTTGCAGCCACTTGAATGCTGGGATAGCTGCCCACAATGCACCACTCCCAACACCGCTGCAAATGCTGCAAATGTGGCCACAGTGCAGCGCTGGTAGCTGTCAGTGTGGCCACACTGCAGCGCTTTCCCTACACAGCTGTACGAAGACAGCTGTAACTCCCAGCGCTGCACACCTGTAAGTGTAGCCATACCCTAAGTCTTTGAGTCTCTGGTTCTGCTACCACCCTCCAGGAGCACCTGACCCGGACTCGGCTCCACTCTTGTGAACAGGATAGGAATAAGTAGCCAAACAACGTTGTTCACTGTTATCTTTTGTTTTATTATGGTATTTACAATAAATGTGACAAATGTCTTGCCCCCTTGAATAAGATCCTGCTGGTTTTTATTGGTCTAATATAATTGGTATAACACCAGCTTTGCTTAATTTGGCCTCACATTTTGAAATGTCATATTATAAATACTGATGAGATCCAATAAGGGAAGGAAGGATGGTCCAGTGGTTAGAGCGCTAGCTTTGGGCTTGGGAGACCTGCTTTCAATTCAGCCACAGGCTTTCTGTGTGATTTGGTGCAAGTCAAGTCCCCTTCTATAAAATGGGGATAATAGTACTACCCCTCCTGAGAGGGACTCTGTAAGGATAAATACAGTAAAGATTGTGAGGTGTTCCGATACTATGGAAATGCAGACCATATAAATATCTTAGATGGACAGAGGAAGGTTATGAATAGTTGGCACAGAGCTGATGGAACAGCTGTCCTTGTAAAACACTGATTCACCTAAAGATTTTGGAGGAACTTATCAATATTTTTGTTGGACATAATTGTTGGACATTATTAAAATATTTCTGTCCTGCTGTCTGAAGCAGCTCACAACTGTCAATGCGTACCTCAGGGTAGACTGTCAGATAACAAGGGTAGACACCCCATACTCATGGCATGTTCTACCAAGCCAGTAACTGTTGGATCACTATATCAGTGTTACCATAGAGTCATTAGGCAGGCCCTTAGACTCTCCAGCCTGTCCTGCAACTCAGACAAACTGGACTTTGTGATGATGGTCGCTTAAACCAAAAATCACACCACATCAGGTTTCTCCCAGTCCCAAGAGACCCACTGACTCCAGATCTTATACCAAAGACAACACTGGCAGGCTGACTTAGAACAACGCTTCCTTAGCTCTCGTTCTCTAATGCCCCTACTCTATTTGCGCTACATTGATGACATCTTCATCATCTGGACTCATGGAAAAGAAGCCCTCAAGGAATTCCACCATGATTTTAACAATTTCCATCCCACTGTCAACCTCAGCCTAGACCAATCCACACAAGCGGTCCATTTCCTAGACGCTACTGTGCTAATAAGCGATGGTCACATAAACACTACCCTATACCGGAAACCCACTGACCTCTATACTTACCTACATGCCTCCAACTTCCACCCAGGACACACCAGACCATCCATTGTCTACAGCCAAGCTCTAGGATACAGCCGTATTTGCTTCAATCCCTCAGACAGAGACAAACACCTACAAGATCTCTATCAAACATTCTTAAAACTACAATACCCACCTGCTGAAGTGAAAAAACAGATTGACAGAGCCAGAAGAGTACCCAGAAGCCACCTATTACAAGACAGGCCCAACAAAGAAAATAACAGAACTCCACTAGCCATCACCTACAGCCCTCAACTAAAACCTCTCCAGCGCATCATCAAAGATCTACAACCTATCCTTAAAGATGATCCCTCACTCTCAGAGATCTTGGGAGACAGGCCAGTCCTCGCTTATAGACAGCCTCCCAACCTGAAGCAAATACTCACCAGAAACCGCACACCATACAACATAAACACTAACCCAGGAACCTATCCTCGCAACAAAGCCCGATGCCAGCTCTGTCCACATATCTATTGAAAGTGACACCATCATAGGACCTAATCACATCAGCCACACCATCAGGGGCTCTTTCACCTGCACACCTACTAACGTGATATATGCCATCGTGCCAGCAGTGCCCCTCTGCCATGTACATTGGTCAAACTGGACTGTCTCTACACAAAAGAATAAATAGACACAAATCTGACATTAGGAATCACAACGTTCAAAAACCAGTGGGAGAACACTTCAGCCTCTCTAACCACTCAGTGATAGACTTGAAGGTAGCAATTTTGCACCAAAAAACTTCAAAAACAGACTCCAAAGAGAGACTGCTGAACTCGAATTAATATGCAAATTAGATACAATTAACTCAGGCCTAAACAGAGACTGGGAATGGTTGGTCATTACACTAATTGAATTTATTTCCCTATGTTAAGTTCTCCTCACACCTTCTGTGGGTCATCTTAATTATCACTTCAAAAGTTTTTTTTCTCCTACTGATGATAGCTCATCTCAATTGATTAGACTCTTCCTGTTGGTCTCCATACCTTCACATTTTCATGTTCTCTGTATGTATAAATATCTCCTGTCTGTGTGTTCCATTCTATGCATCCGAAGTAGTGAGCTGTAGCTCACAAAAGCTCATGCTGAAATAAATGTGTTAGTCTCTAAGTTGCCACAAGTACTCCTGTTCTTTTTGCGGATACATACTAACACGGCTGCTACTCTGAAACCTGCTTTGAAATTAGCATTTTCTGTTAAAGTCATTAAGTCCTTCATTAGTATTTCACAAGATTTCATTGGTGGGTTATTTACTTACAGGGGTATATGCAATGTAAATGTTTGCTATTACATTATAATAGGAACAGATAAGTGAAAACAATGCAAATTAGTTTTCATTAAGTTTAAACACCCAATACACTCTTATACAGTTAACCATTACTTTGATCTATATTAATACACGATTGAATTGACCTGAATACACTCTAGCATGATCTGGTCTGCCAGTGTCACAGTTTCATGTCTCCTTCACCATTTTGACTTTTTCATTAGACTATAATGTAAATTATAATACAAATATTTTTGGAATATTTTGTTATATGAAAATTTTCAATTTTTTGTCCTGATTCAGGGTGACACCAAATTTTGAAATATCAGAATTTCCCATGGAAAATATGGCATTTTTCAATTAGCTCTATTTGGCAATCAAAAAGTTAGTCCTGTTAGTGAAATGTTTGAGAGCTGTTGGCAGCTTACCCCAACCCTGAATGAAACGAAGGACATGTCAGATGACAACAATATTCCACTGAGTAGATTGAATAGCTTATGTACATCAGCTATACTAGGTGCAGAATCACTATGGAGACCGAGACTGCTCTGTACTGTAATGAAAGTTAATGAAAAGGGCATTAGTCAAGACTATCGGGTGGGAAGAGGCTCCTGGGAGGCTATGTCTCCCTACACCTATGAATTAGGCTTGCTAGCTTGTGACAGGTTCAGTCCATCTCCCAAATATCTGACGCAAAACCACCGGAAAATGTATGCCTGTTCCTTACATCAGTTCGCTGAAATGTCAAATGATTCACTTCTCAGCATGAAAACAGAAACACAGATGAAAAATGCTTGGCATCAAACCTTGAGAATGCAACACCTCACTGAGTCAGATATGGAGAATTGTCTGTTAGATTTTCCTGAACACCAGGTGTGAGGAAGCTACACATAATGATGCTTCCCCAGCCTAAATCACATATGTTCCTTCTCCATTCTGCTGCATGTGAAAAATTGGTCACTGAATTAATGGCACAGTGGCCACCCAGCTCTCTCTTCCATGTACCAATTTGTGGCATATGGTACAGCCTGGTTGGCATATTGCAAACATGCAGGCACATCATTTATTGGTTGTCTTAGTGACACTACATCATGCTTTTAAAACAGGAAAGGCTTTAGGAGAACACAGTTTTAGGCCTGGCAGTGAACAAGTTTACTTTACCTAATTAAAGTGATAGGTGAACTTAGATGGGCAGAATATAATTAACCCAATTATAATTTAATCAGAACACTCATCTGTATCCCTTCTTTTTTCATATAGTCATAAAATATCATAGAAATTAAAGATGAAAAAAGACATTCAGCCACCAAGTCCAATTCCCCACCAATGCATTGTTCCCTACAAAACATTTTTTTAGTGTTATCCCACTAATTTTAAATGTCCCAAGGAATGGGGCTACTATCAGTTCCTTTGGGAACCTATTTTATATTCCAGTGCATTGCACTGTCAGTAAGTTTTTCTTGATATTCACTCTTAATCTTACCTTTCTTAATCTATTTTATTATACCCTGGTGTATTACCCTGAATAATAATTCTTCATTATGGATATTTATATTCTTCAGCTATATATGCATGATTGTCCTGTCTCTATATGTGCAGCTGTTATTGTGCAACACATATAACAAAGCAATCTAGGATTTTAGGACCTGATCCTGCTCTCCTTGACCTCAGTGACAAAAATCTCATTTAATCCAGTGATGTAGGGTCTGGATTTTAGTAACTGCAACTGTTTGAGTCTTCAGTTTAATTCTCAGTTGAAAATATGTGATTTGATACCTACTGTCTGACCTCTGCTAATGTACAGATATTTTCATTTCTACATCCAGAGGCTGCTGGGCATTCATAGGAATTAAAATCTGTTAGAATTGTCAGTGTTCTATTTTATTATTTGGACAGTGGTGCAGACTGTTAACCCAGCGCTATTAACTGGTGCTATTTGGTGTGTTAATCACATTGAGGAAACAAAACTACTATTTTTTTTCATTTCATGGATTCCCTCTGTTAGTCCTTCACGCTAGATTTATTCTTTTAGGACTGTGTCTTGGAAGATTCACTTTCAGAAAGAGTAGGTCTAAGTAAGAAAACAGAATGATACTGGCTCACAAAGTTATTAAAATTCTCATACACAGCAGGTGAAGTGCAAACACTCACTGCATGCTCTTGCATCTAGCTGGTATAACAATAAGGTTTCCACTAGACAAACAGGAATTGGACTGATGTCACTCACGGTGTTCATGCTGATTGTTACTATTCAATGCAGTAGTAAAAGACACACACACACACACACAAACTTTTAAAGTCATCACTTGTCATGGTACACTGAACAGTTTTGTACACCTAATAGTTTATTATATCCAAAGCTCAAAGGCACTGTAGCTGATTAAGCTACTAGACCCATGTAGACCCCAATACTCGGTGGGTACCCATAAATCCCCTTCAACACACATTAGTTACAAATGAGCTGTCTATAGGCTGATAGAAAGGAACTGGTGCAAATGCTTCATCTGCGCCTAGTGAGAGGAGTGTGGCCTGTTCTTTATGATGATGCAGATTTTGCCACAGTTATCCATGCTTTTCTCATCCTGAAATTAGATGTAATGATATCTACAAGGGGCTGTACATTGAGATCATTAGGAAACTGAAATTTGTGCAGAATGTGGTTGCTTGCTTACTGAGCAGTTTCACACCAAGTACAAATTACATCAGTGTTCCATTATCTGCACTGAATTCCAATAAGTTTCCAGGTGGAATTTAAAGTGTTTGGTGTTTAAATGTAAATCCATAAATGATTTGAGACCTGTTCACCTGAAGGATCAACTCTTTCCCCAGACCATACTGGTGCAGTTGATATCAGTTCAAGCTGCAGCTGCTTTGCAGTGCATAAGAAGGAGCTGCTGGCAGGGTATTCTCTGTGAGGGGTCTTCAACTTTGGAATTTGCTCCCCCTTTTCAGTTCAACAGAGTTGGGCTTTGTTAACTTTCTGGCCATGCTGTTTAGCCAGTCTTTTCTCCCTAGCTTTATGTTAGAGCTAACAGATGAAGGGATTTGGACTGAGTTTTCCTCATATTAGCTGGTGGATGTATACATGTGTATTAAGATGGGAAAAGCTGACTTTCTTAAAGCTTATTTTAATTGATGGATGGATGCCCAGGACATAGGCATGGGCACCAATAAATGTTTTTTATAAATATAAACAGATAAATATCTTAGGCACAAAATATTGTTTTAGAAAAAAAAGAGTACACACGATTTGAAAGAAGGGTACAAGGGTAATCTTTCCCTGGGGGGCTTTAAGGGTCATAATTGTTGGGGTACACCTCAGTTTATGAGGCTTTGGCCTCAGTGATTCTGTGGATGGAAAGCTTTAGTGTGGAAAGGACACACATGTACAAGCCATGAATGAAGAGAGTAGGTTTTAGGAGATTCAGATTCACCTGCTGGTGTCCATTCACAAACATCAGTCCTCTGTCTTTCACTCTGCACTTCAGTGCCTAGGGAAGATATAGAGAAGTGAAGCACTAACTGCCCCTGGACTGGGGAAAACCACAACTCAAAAGCCAAGTTTGAGCAGGTTAGTTTGGCAGATTACCCTATGGAATGGTGGTCATGAAAGAAACAGCTCCCATCGGATCTGTGAAGACCTTCACCTAGGAGCAGCACAACTACGATACCCATAGGTTTTTTTTATTGGCCTATAGCTTTTTGCTGATGTCCAATTCCCAATTGGAAAACCACTGCTTTCCTGGATGTGTGTTCTTGCAACTGCATCCAATGTATGACTGGTTGAAACAGGACAAGTTTGCTACAAGGATAAAAATTGTATGAGGGCAGAACATTGTGAAGGCATATGCCATTGAAAAGTTTGAGCCGATGGAGCACACGTTCCAGAGGTCTTGTCTCATGAATGTTGCCAGTCCATGTTTTGAGTGGTATTGACTCACCACTAAGGGATATCCTGGAATGCGACATTTTGATGCTTTTTCTTTATCTGATGAGTGATTCTTTTGTAGGGTAAGGACATCTGTAATAGGTTACTCAGGTAATCACAGAACATTTACATTGTATGTACTAGCAGCAAAGAATCCTCTGGCACCTTATAGACTAACAGACGTTTTGGAGCATGAGCTTTCGTGGGTGAATACCCACTTCCTCAGATGCATGTCTCATGCATCTGAGGAAGTGGGTATTCACCCACGAAAGCTCATGCTCCAAAACATCTGTTAGTCTATAAGGTGCCACAGGATTCTTTGCTGCTTTTACAGATCCAGACTAACACGGCTACCCTCTGATAATTGTATGTACTGTGAACTAGAGAATATCCAGTTGAGGGAGGCTCATTTGCAGTGAGCTACTTATCCTGTGTTTCAAAATAGTAACCACAAAGTCATGTATTTATGCTTAGGGTCATGTTAGTGACAGTCAACATGTGACTGTGGTCATGTATTTGCATTGCTTAGACAGTTAGAATTGGAAGAAATAGCTGGACTTCTACATGTTGTCTCCAAATAAGAGAGAGAGAGAGTGTGCGTGTGCGCGCAAGATGACCTGGAGATGGCTTGAGGCTAATGAAGAGGGAAAGTAATAGAAGTCTTTGATAGTAATGTATAAGAAATCAGATAAATGTAATACCTGAGGGCTAGAGCCTACTCCTGCGTAGTAGCTTATTTTGTGAGTAGTTTCACAGAATTCACACACACACACACACACACACACACACACACAGAGGCATTTATATAAATACTCTATTTTTTCAAGTGTGATAGAGCAGTGGTTCTTTACCAGGTATACAGGTACCCAGGGACACAGGTACAGGGACACAGAGGTCTTCCAGGGGGTACATCAACTCATCTAGATATTTGCCTAGTTTTACAAGAGGCTACATAAAAAGCACTAGCAAAGTCAGTTCAGACTAAAATTTCATACAGACAAAATGAGAAAGAAAGCAATTTTTCAGTAATAGTGTGCTGTATCACTTTTGTATTGTTATGTCTGATTTTGTAAGCAAGTAGTTTTTAAGTGAGGTGAAACTTGGGGTACGCAAGACAAAGCCGACTCCTGAAAGGGGTACAGCAGTCTGGAAAGGTTGAGAACAACTGTTAGAGTATGTAAAAGACCTCACTTAAAATATGTTATAAAAGGGGTACACTGTGCAAAGTTTACACAACTGACTAAAGCCCTAGTCAGGACCCTGTACTTAATTAGCCTGTGAGGATTGTATGACCTTATCAAGCTCTTCCAAATGAAAGGCTTGCTCTATTTTTTAGCAGATTGTTGAGATTATTAGTGACACAATTTTTGTCATGTATTCTATATGCAGATTAACTCCCCTCTAAGGGTAGGGGCCATTAGAAAAACCTGTTTCTTTTTGTGAAAATCAGTGTAATATTTACCATCTTTGATAGACAAGTTCTCTTACTAATCGTTTTATTATATAAGCTCCAGTAACTAAAGACTACTTCGCTAACTCTTATCCCGTGACACAAAGTAGGTGTTCTCTGATCAAAAATCTTCTATGTCTTACTCAAAATTCTGCAACAGAAAAAGAACAGTGATCATTATGGATGGTGATAATTATTTTTTACTAAATGTCAGTATTTCAGGTTTGCACTTATTTATTTATTTTAAAATATATTAAATATAATTTTGGTCCAGTTTCATTTTGATGTATTTTTTCTTATCAAGAATAAGATAATAATTCTCCTTATCAGAATGTCTCAAGCATTTCCTCAGTCACATCTGGAGTTAACACTAGATAAGAAGAGAGAGAGGTAAAGTTCTGTAGCAAATTAAAAACAGGCTGAAAGGTAGTAAACAAAGAGGTAGGAATATATAGTGAATTTTTAGTATGAAAGGAAGTTACAAGCAGAAGAGCCCCAAGGCTCTTGTAATTCTGGTGCCTGGGATGGACCACACTGAATGCCATGCTCAAAGCAGACTCCAAGAAACAGGGCAGACACTCCCCTAAACTGGTGGTTCATTCTACAATTAGATTCACCGAACCAGTAACAAAAAAGCTTCTGTAACACCAAACTGGTTAACACAGTCCCCTTTAGGCATTCCAGCCCTGGGCTTCCATCTAGACAAACAGGTCTAATATAGTGAGAGGTTACTGAGAACCCAATTCACCTCACGTTCTACTGATTTCAAAGAATCAGACACTTACCCCTAGGTCAATATGTACTTCAGATCTTACCCAACTATCACACTGTCAGCCAATCCTTATTAAACTAACTAAAGATTTATTAATAAAAGAAGAGAATTATTGAATGGTTAAAAGATTATATCCATTACAAATGCTTGCAAGGTCCTTAGATCAGATTTGTAGCAGTGATAGATGAGTCTGCTGGCATGCAAAAGTCTCTCTGGAGTCATCTCAAAAGATTAGCATCCAAATGCAGCTCAGATGTAGAGTCACAGGCCACGTCCAGACTAGGTATTAAAATCGATTTTAGATACGCAACTTCAGCTACGGGAATAACGTAGCTGAAGTCGAATTTCTAAAATCGAGGTACTCACCTGTCTGGACGGCGCGGCATCGATGTCCACGGCTCTCCGTGTCGATTCCGGAACTCCGTTCGGATTGATGGAGTTCCGGAATCAATGTAAGCGGGCTCGGGGATCGATACATCGCGTCCAGACTAGACGCGATATATCGATCCCCGAGCAATCGATTTTAACCCGCCGATGCCGCGGGTTAGTCTGGACGTGCGCTTAGTCTTTCCATGGTTTTCCAAGTAACTGCTTGGAGATCCCAGTCCTATAGCTTGAATCTTTCCCTGTTTAAAGTTCAGCAGACTAGAGATGCAGGATCAGGCCCAAGGTTTCACTTTTATCCTGAAGCAGGCTATCAAGTGTTTTGAGCACAGCATGTAACTGAGGATTCTTCTTTGTTGAGGACACACTGATCCACCACTTTGAAGTTAACATTCCATTTCCTATTAATACACAGGTAATCTAGTTACACTCATTTACATAAAGCAATAGCCAGTCATTCATTATAACAGAGAAAGATAAGCTGAAGACAATGTAGATAATGTTATTAGTTTCCTGTAGTGTCTCACATCTTTTGATCTTAAGGTTAACTGAACACAGTTGCATACATAATGTAAGGCAAATTAAGACATGAAAAGGATTTATCATCTAAAAGCTAATTTGGTTACATTGGTAAACTTTTAACAGGATACAGGAATGAAGACAAACACTTTTTGCATCTACCCTACAAATGAATGGATTAGTGATTGCTGGTCTAGTACATCTCTTTGATATTCACATCCAAGTGAATTGTCCTGATACAATTGTAATGCCTCTTGTTAAGTTGTTATGAGTCATACACAGGTTGACTGGTTTGCCAGTTTCACAGCTCTGTAATAGAACAAGCATTGTTAAATGATCCAGAAAAGGGGCAGAGTATTAAATGGATGAAATGGCACCATTTGTGGGCAACACAAATTTATTTAAGATATTCATCGCAACAAAAAATTGTGAAGAACTCCAGGAGGAAAGAAAAATGTTGGCAATAGGATGGCAGACAAAATTCAATGCACGTGAACAGTATTTGTAAACTTAACTGCTGGAAAAGCAAGGCCAAAGAATTAATCTGAATTTCTTCTGTACATTGATGGATTCCAAATTAACTGTAACCAATTAAGAAAGAGACCTGGTCATCACTATGGTCAACTCAATGACAATTTCAGCTGAAGGTACAAGAGCAAAGCGAACAAGATGTTAGAATGTGCTAAGAAAGGGATAAAGAACAATACTAAATAAATGTAGGACAAGATCCTCAGCTGATGTAGATTAGTGTAGTTCCATTGGTCAGTGGAGCTGTGCTATTTGTATACCGGTGGGAGGTCTGGCCCATGATAGTACTATTATATACTCTAACTAGCAAAGAGTCCTGTGGCACCTTATAAAGTAAATGTTTTGGAGCATGAGCTTTCGTGGGTGAATACCCACTTCATCGGATGCATTCACCCACGAAAGCTCATGCTCCAAAATGTCTGTTAGTCTATAAGGTGCCACAGGACTTTTTGCTGCTTTTACAGATCCAGACTAACACAGCTTCCCCTCTGATACTTGATACTCTAAATAGGCATGCTCTTACATTCATTATGGTGTCCAGATGAGGACAATCAAAAAGTTCTGAGGCATGGAAAGCCTTCCATTTGAAGAGAGATTAGAATTATTTTGTTAAAAAGCAGACAGATAAAAGGGGTATACAAAATAATAATCAGTAGTGAGAAGTTTGACACTACTATTTACCCTCTCAAAAACTAGGACAAGGAGGCAACCAATGACACAGAAAAGCAACACATCTAAAATTAATAAAAGAAAATAATTTTCTACACAATGCATAAATAAGATGGGGGCTCACAGCCACAAGATGTAATTGAAACTAATAGCTCACTAGGATTTTACAGAACTAGATATTGATATAAGTAACACAAACATCTGCAATTACAATAGATGGTATGCAAATGTATCAGAGATACAAACCATCATGCCCCAGGACAGAAACCCACCACTAATTTCCTGGCATCAGAAAGAAAAGTCCCTCATAGGCATATTATTTTAATCATTTTCTATTTGAGGATTCTACATCTTAGTCTGAAATATCTGGAACTGTCCATTACCAGAAACAGAATATTGGACATAATTGGTCTGATCGGATGTGGAAATACCTATGTTCCATTATACTATAGCTTTCATTTAATCTTCTAGGAGGAAAAGGAAATGTATAATTACTTAGTCATTACATATTCTCTTTGAAAATTGTTTCTTGAAGTATTCAAACTGCTAAAACCTGGTATGAATTTTAACTCGTGTAGCTGGTGAAGAAAATGCATTTATTTTTGTTAATGGCTTCTCCTTTCAAACCACATTATTATTCAGTTGCTATGGTTTATCTGATTTTGTTAAGTACCCTGGGAGACACCACAATGATTGGGCACTTTAGAAATACAGTGATAAATAGACATTATATATCTGTAAAAAGCAGAGTATTAACGCTTAGGGGCTGACTTCTAGAGGCAGTGAATACCCAATACCTTCAGCAGGACTTGTGGGTGCCCTTAAAATCAGGCCTTCTTTTTTGCTGTAAAGCTTGTATCACTGTATTAGACAATTTGCTGCACTTTTAAGAATTGCCACCTTTTTAGTTTATAATAATGCCACTTACTCTTTATAATGTACATCTGTCTAAATAGAAGAGTACAGGCCCCAAGCAAAGCTATTTTTTCTTTATGCATAAAAACAAACAAAGGTATTTTCAGAGTAAAGCACTGGATTCAGTTTTAATATTTCAGATTCACAATACTTGCTATATCTCCTGGATGTGTCTTAATTGTATTTCCTCAATACAAGAAACAACATGTGTCTTCCTTTAGAAGTTGCCCAGGGTTAAGTTCTAGTGCGCTCAGTAGAAAAGAGTTTATATAAGTACAAGCGCTCAGTAGAAAAGAGTTTATATAAGTACAGCTTTATGCACTGAACCGCAAAGAGGCACTTCCAGATTCTGCTCTCATCTCAGCGTTTTATTTAAAAGGACACTGTCAAGTAATATTTTGTTAGGGGTGAGCAAATACAGGAAGTTTGAGTTTTGGTTGGGATTCTTCTGTTGCACTCAAAATTCAGCAAGCTAAACTCTGAACCCAAACTCCTCTCTCTATCCATGCATTAGTGACAGGCTCCCAAAATACAAGCTCTCCTGTCTACAAAACAGAAGGATACTCAGAGACACCCACTTCTGCCATCTTCACTCTGATGACTGGTTTTGAAGACGCAGGCCTCTTCTAAAATATGATCACAATACAATCCAGAACTTTCACATCAAACGCAGCTTATGTGTATTCAGAGAAGTGCTAATGTTGAAACCAGCATTTCACACATACATACACACTAACTAAAATTATTTACATCTATCTCACTCTTCTTCCAGTCACTTGAAGATTTTTTTAATACAAAGCCTTATATGGATATTTTGTTGATTTTTCATTTTCTGTCACTTTATAAGACTACTAAGGAATTTCTGTTTTTCTGACTGCAACTTTCATTTTGGAAGTTAGAACTGGTTTCTTCAGATGTGAAGTAATACAGTTTTTTTTTAATTAAATATTTTAAAATTATTTCAGTTTTAATCATTTAGAATATTAATAAGAAAGATAAGTCATTTTAAATACAGGAATATGATGCATTTTAATCTACAAAGGGAAAAGTATTTTTAAAAACATCCACTTCTAATATGTTTCCTCCACCAAACCTAATTTAACAGGCACTCTTTTGCTTTTCTGTTTGAAATGCCTTTCCTCTTAAACTCCAAATAACTGTTAAGCTCAATAATGTATCCACATGAAATAGACTGCATCTCCCAGAATTCATTTTGAAATACCACTTCTATAACCTCCTCTAATGTAAAGTTTAAGGCCTCCCCATCCTACAACTGCCTCTGCATGGACAGACTTCTGAGTAGGTATAGAACCTGTAGACTCCACTGCATCTCTGCACAAGAACAGGTATCCATTCTAATGGAAGGAGTTGCAGGATTAAAGAATCTGTAAACTTCTCATTTTCCCAATTAGTTAAGAAACAACTGCAAAAATTACAGACTATGCTTCTAGTTAGGTCTGGAAACTGGTACAAGTCTTTGCAATATAGCAAAAATCTGCCTTTTTTTCTGTTCAGGCCAAATTTTTAAAAAAATGTAATCTAAGGCTCCCCTCATTGTCTGCCAATTTGATTAACAAATATACACCAGTCCATTGGAAAGAACTTAAAGGAAGGCAACAAAGTCATGCACAGGATTAGACAGCAGACCCATGACCTGTAAGGTGAAATGAACTTTCTACATGCCCTGTATTAAGTTAATTAACTTAATAATGAGAGAAAAGACAACAAAGGAGACACATGGTAGTTGTCTATAAATTAATGGAAAGGTAACAGCATAAGAAAGAGCAGGGATAGTCTCTGTGTCCATAAGTGACAACAACGATTCTTGGCCTTTGGAAAAGGAATATTTAAGTTGAATTTCGGGGATTGTGGGGGAAATCAAACAGTCAACGCAATGAGGCATCAGAATGACCTGTGAAAAAAGGCTTGTGATGAACCAAAACTGCATGGTCAAAACTGAACTAGTTGAAACACTGAAGGGACTATATTGATATAAGAATAAGTAGGGCTTATCAATTAATCGCAGTTAACTCATGCGATTAGCTAAAAAAATTAACTGTGATTAACCACAGTTGTAATCACACTGTTAAATAATAGAATAACAATTGAAATATATTAAATATTTTGGATGTTTTTCTACATTTTCATAAATAGTGTATTCTGTTTTGTAATTGTAATCAAAAATATACAATTTGATTTCAAATATTTTAACTGTAAAAATGATAAAAGAAATAGTATTTTTCAATTCACCTAATACGAGTACTGTAGTGCAATTTCTTTATCATGAAATTTTAACTTACAAATGTAAAACTATGTACAAAATAAACTGCATTCAGAAATAAAACAATGTAAAATTTTAGCACCTGCAAGTTCACTCAGTCCTACTTCTTGTTCAACCAACTACTCAAACATATTTATTTACATTTGCAGGAGATAATGCTTCTTGTTTACAATTACACCTGAAAGTGAGAACAGACATTCTCATGGTGCTGTTCTGGCCAGCATTGCAAGATATTTATGTGCCAGATGCTCTAAAGATTCATATGTCCCTTCATGCTTCAACCACCATTCCAGCGGACATGCATCCATGCTGATGGCGGGTTCTGTTTGATAACAATGCAAAGCAGTGCAGACCAATGCATGTTCATTTTTATTATCTGAGTCAGATGCCACTAGAAGGTTGATGATCTCTTTTGGTGGCTCAGGTTCTGTAGTTTCTGCATTGGAGTGTTGCTCTTTTAAGACTTCTGAAAGCATGCTCCACACCTTGTCCTTCTCAGATTTTGGAAGGCACTTCAGATTCTTATACCTTGGGTCAAGTGCTGTAGCTATCTTTAGAAATCTCACATTGGTACCTTCTTTGCATTTTGACAAATCTGCAGTGAAAGTGTTCTTAAAATGAACAGTGTTGGATCATCATCCGAGACTGCTACAACATGAAATATATGGCAGAATGTGAGTAAAACGGAGCAGGAGACATACAATTCTGCCCTAAAGAGTTCAGTGACAAATTTAATTAGTACATTATTTTTTTAATGAGCATCATCAGCAAGGAAGCATGTCCTCTGGAATGGTGGCCGAAGCATAAAAGGGGCATTTGAATGTTTAGCATATCTGGCATGTAAATATCTTGCAATGCCGCCTACAAAAGTGCTGCCCCAAAGAGCTTAGGTCCAGATCCACAAAGGTACTTGGGCACCAAATCCCCAGACATAGTCCAATTTTAGGCACCATTCACAAAACTCCCATTGGCTGCCATCTAACCCTGTAGGCACCTAACTGTATAGGCACCTATGTTTTCAGGGTAAGAGTTCTCAAGGAGCCTGTGTTTCTCACTATGGTGAGAGAAACGAAGGCAGCTTCACTCACCATCTGAACCTGGATGCTCAGAGTGGGGAGAGGCCCCACCATGAGTCCAGCACTCTTTCAGTGTCTCTACTTTCTGGAGACTGGGATATGTGAGGGCATCATCCCATGGCTCCTTCTGGCAGATTTTGCCCTTCGGGCATCTGGTAGCAGCATGTGACTGACATCATTGTGCAGCAACATGACCAGGAGCACAGCCACAGGGACATAGGGCCTAGGTTATGGAACTGTGCAGTTTCTCATGCAAAAGAGGAAACATGGCTCCTTGCCCTCCAGGATGTCTTTGCACGCTTGGTTTCATGATTTCTGTGTGTGCAGTTGAACCCAGGAACACCCACTAAAGCAGTTGCCCCACCTCCCCAGTGGGTGTTCAAACACCAGGCTAGAAAGTTGCTCTCGTGCTTTCTCACCCATTGACGCTTCAAGTATTTATCCAAAGTGGAACAGCTTCAATAGGAGAGAGTGAAGGAGCCCCACCTCAGAATATCCCATCATGGTTAGAGCACACACCTGAATATCCCATCATGGCTAGAGCACACACCTGTTTAAATCCTTTTTCCCTCCTTTCCCACTGCATCTGAGGGGAGAACTGAACCTGGGTATCCCACATCCCAGCTTAGTACTCTAACCACTGGGCTAAAAGTTACAAAGTGAGGGACACTGCTGTCTCCTCCTCCAACCATTTGGCATGTAGTGAGGCAGGCACCTAATTTATTCTTGCAAGAAACAACTTCGGTGCCTAAGCAACCTGACTCCAGGAGAGGGGTTCCCACAGGGCTGCCTAGAGGATTCAGGGGGCCTGGGGCAGGGCCGGGTCTTTGGCGGCAATTCGGCGGCGGGTCTCTTTCAGAAGAATGAAGTGGCGGCGGTAGAGCTGCCTCCGATCACGGCTTTTTTATTTTATTTTTTTTCCGCCGCTTGCGATGGTGCTTGTACTCACAGGGCAGCGCTCCGAGGCTTCAGCAGCACTTCAACAGCGGGTCTTTCACTCGCTCTGAGTATTCCGCTGCACTGAAGGACCCTCCGCCAAAGACCTGCAGCGAGTGAAGGGCCCGCTGCCGAAGTGTCACTGAAAACCCAGAGTGGCTTGTGGGGCCCCTGCGGGGCCCAGGGCCTGGGGCAAATTGCCCCACTTGCCCCCCACTCTGGGCGGCCCTGGGTTCCCATTTGTGGATTGTAAGCAGAGATAGGTGTCTCTCTGTAACCTGGACTTAGGCCCCTTAACTCTATAAGAGGGCAGGAGGGTTCTTCTTGTTGACATCTCCCATTGGCTAATTTAGGCGGTTCTCTCCCCATTCATTGTATTATTCTTCTGATTTTGTAGGTGCCTAAAAGGCACTATGACACTGAAAGATGCACTTAGAGTACCTCTACATGGCAAGAAAACCCAATCCGGGGCAGGGAATCTCAAAGCCCGCGTCAGGTGATTCAGGCTCATGCTATGGGGCTAAATATAGCAGTGTAGCCATTCCCACTTAGGCTGGAGCCCAGGCAGAGGAGAGTACAAATGACAATGAGGCAGTAAGACAGGTAGTGGTGTCAGCACACCAACAACCTTTAAAAACTAGCCTGCACAGAACTCTAGTGGCTAGCTTGTGACACATACCCCACGAGCCCTGGGCAGGGGGTGTCCAATCACACTGCTCCAGGAGGAGTACCAGAGAGATTATGCCACAAGCAGTCTCTTTCCTGGTATTGCTCCCAGAGCATGGAGAGGGCAGACGTTGCACTAGCTGAGAAGCTGACACAGAATGCTCCCAACTGGAACACCTGGCCCTCTCTTCAGACTGCTGTGGAGGGGAGACAGGGTCATAGCCTTCTGTCAGCCACGTTGCACCCTGGTAGTGAGGAGAAGCAAGTAGTCCCGGTGCTCCTCATATCAAAAAGAGTGCAGATGCTGCCATTGTGTGCTGCTTAGAGCAGTTACACAAAGTGGATGATGGGGGATGGCTTCATGCAAATCCCTGCGTGGGTGAGCAATAGTGGCACTCAGTCTGGCCCTAATCCAATATAATGTACAGTCAGAAACAGCTTGCATCAACATGGTGAGAGGCTGGGTGATCTAGTTTTTTTTTTTATATATATTTAACTTCAATGATTCTACAAGCACTCTCAAGAGAGCTACAGCAAGTAAGTTAAGGCAGGTTAGAACAAGAAAGAATTTGCTGTTCTGCCATCTTTTTCTTGGCTTGTGTGAAATTTTCCTTGAAAAATAACTATCAGAACCAGGGCCAGTGCAAGGATGTTTCGTGCCCTAGGCGAAACTTCCACCTTGCACCCTCCCCACCTGCGCCCCTGCCCTGAGGCACTCGCCCCATGGCAGCTCCCCCCCTCCGCCCTGAGGTGCCCCCCTTGCGGCAGCTCCCCAACCCCCACCCTCTGCCCTGAGGTACCACCTCCCTGCCCCAGCTCACCCATGCTCCGTGCACGAGCACAAGCGCCCCGAGCAGCGCCGACTCTAGCCATTTCACCATCCCAAGCATGGCGGTACACCGTGGGGGGCGCTCTGCTGCTTGCCGGTCCTGCGCCTCCGGTGGACCTCCCTCAGGCGTGCCTGCGGATGCTCCACCGGAGCCGCGGGACCAGCGCACTCTCCGCAGGCACGCCTGCGGGAGGTCCACCAGAGCCACCTGCCTCACTCCCGGCAACCGGCAGAGCGCCCCCCGCGGCATGCCGCCCCAAGCACGCGCTTGGCGTGCTGGGGTCTGGAGCCGGCCCTGACCCCGAGCATGCCATCGCTGCTTCACTTCTCCCGCCTCCCAGGCTTGCGGTGCCTAAGCTGATTGGCACCGCCAGCCTGGGAGGTGGGAGAAGTGAAGCAGCTCACCCCTGCCCTGCCTCCTCCCCGAGCACGCCGTGGCTGCTTCACTTCTCCCGCCTCCCAGGCTTGAGGCACCAATCAGCTTAGGTGCCACAAGCCTGGGAGGCGGGAGAAGTGAAGCGGCCATGGCATGCTTGGGGAAGAGGCGGGGTAGGGTGAGCTGGGCGGGGAGTTCCCCTGCATGTCACCACCCCCCTTTACTTGCTGAAGGCAGCCCTCCCCGCGCTCCCCTGCCCCAGCTCCCTCTGCCTAAATGCCGGCAGCGACCAGGGCAGCCAAAGATCCTGCCGCCATGGTCGCTGCCAAAGAAAATAGCGCCCCCCAAATGCCAGCACCCTAGGCGACTGCCTAGGTCACCTAAATGGTTGCACCGGCCCTGATCAGAACAGGAAATGCACCATTTCAGTGTGCTTTCATTGAAAAATGCACAGCCTTGCATCTTTTTCCTCTCAGCTCCAAAGATAACCACAAGATCTTCCCACTATCAAGACTGTCACATTTAATTGACTAGTAATTTGTATTTTTGAATGATCTTGTTATTTTCCAGTTGTACCCTGGGGAAGATTCCTATCACTGTTTACTCGCTAGTCCTGAGATTGATGGGAGCAATCACATCATCCTCTCACTGCCTGCATGTCAACTCGCAACAAAATGCAGCATTTGCCGGATTTTATTAAAATACCATTATAACCTCTCACTGACTTTCAAAAATTAGGCCATTACCAGATCAATACAGATACTTTTACTTTATTTCAGGGATTGATTTCGGTGCTTTAAGAAGATAACCAAATGGTTGACAGGAGTGGACTCCTTTTGATATTGCAGCACTTAATAATGTTTTTCTATAGTCTGAACTAGTAAAACCTGCACCTTTTGAACTTGATGTTTATTCAGACTTGGGGAAGAATTCTCATCTCAGACCT
The DNA here is from genome assembly GCF_025201925.1 of Gopherus flavomarginatus. NCBI lineage: Eukaryota > Metazoa > Chordata > Testudines > Testudinidae > Gopherus > Gopherus flavomarginatus. The sequence continues at coordinate 161,001,201 of NC_066620.1, forward strand.
GCAAGGCAAATCTCAGTTTGAATGTTCTTCTTTAGGTGCTGAGAACTCCCACTGATACAAGTAGAAGAGCATATTATTGGAATCAAAAGGTGCCATGCAGATTGGAGAGGAGGATATTGCCTTAGAGTGTCCTAATATGCTGTAAAGTGACTCTGTAAAAATGGCATGTAGCATTCATCTTTACTGTCACTCAGAGGTTTCCATTTCAGATGTGTTCTGCTTACAAGTAAAAAGATGTTTGTTTCCAGTTGCCAACCCTGTGGACTCAACCAGGTCTCTGTGAATCAAGCTTTTTGCAGCTTATTCATAGATTCATAGACTCTAGGACTGGAAGGGACCTCCAGAGGTCATCAAGTCCAGTCCGCTGCCTTCATGGCAGGACCAAATACTGTCTAGACCATCCCTGATAGCCATTTATCTAACCTACTCTTAAATATCTCCAGAGATGGAGATTCCACAACCTCCCTAGGCAATTTATTCCAGTGTTTAACTACCCTGACAGTTAGGAACTTTTTCCTAATGTCCAACCTAAATCTCCCTTGCTGCAGTTTAAGCCCATTGCTTCTTGTTCTATCTTTAGAGGCTAAGGTGAACAAGTTTTCTTCCTTCTCCTGATGACACCCTTTTAGATATCTGAAAACTGCTATCATGTCCCCTCTCAGTCTTCTCTTTTCCAAACTAAACAAACCCAATTCTTTCAGCCTTCCTTCATAGGTCATGTTCTCAAGACCTTTAATCATTCTTGTTGCTCTTCTCTGGACCCTCTCCAGTTTCTCCACATCTTTTTTGAAATGCGGTGCCCAGAACTGGACACAATACTCCAGTTGAGGTCTAACCAGCGCAGAGTAGAGCGGAAGAATGACTTCTCGTGTCTTGTTTACAACACACTTGTTAATGCATCCCAGAATCACATTTGCTTTTTTTGCAACAGTATCATACTGTTGACTCATATTTAGCTTGTGGTCCACTATGACCCCTAGATCTCTTTCTGCCGTCCTCCTTCTTAGACTGTCTCTTCCCATTCTGTATGTGTGAAACTGATTGTTCCTTCCTAAGTGGAGCACTTTGCATTTGTCTTTATTGAACTTCATCCGGTTTACCTCAGACCATTTCTCCAATTTGTCCAGATCATTTTGAATTTTGACCCTGTCCTCCAAAGCAGTTGCAATCCCTCCCAGTTTAGTATCATCTGCAAACTTAATAAGCATACTTTCTATGCCAACATCTAATCACCAGTGATAAAGGTTCTTCTTCGAGTGATTGCTCATATGCATTCCAGTTAGGTGTGTGTGTGCCGCGTGCACGTTCGTCGGAGAAACTTTTACCCTAGCAACACTCGGCGGGTCGGCTGGGCGCCCCCTGGAGTGGCGCCGCTATGGCGCCGAATATGTACCCCAGCCGACCCGGCCACCCTTCACTTCCTTCTTACCGCCCGTGTCGGTCGTTGGAACAGTGGAGTGCGGCTTAGCTGACCACCTTCCCTAGCTACTCGTAGTCTCTCCTAGTTTTATTCGTAGTATAGTTAACTGTTTTTGTGTATATATATATAGTTCATTAGTTATAGTTCATAGTTATAGTTGTTAATTAGTAAGTATTGCGGGGTTCGGGGAGTAGCCCCATCCCCGCACCCGGTGCCGGAGCTCATGCCTGGCTCACCAGGTTTCAAGCAGTGCTCGGCCTGTCATAGGCCGATGCCAACAGGAGAGCCCCACGACTCCTGTTTGAAGTGCATAGGGGAATCGCACTTATCGGCTAAGTGCCCAATTTGCAAGGCTTTTAAGCCAAGAACTAAAAAGGAGCGGGACATTAGGCTGAAGTAGCTCCTAATGGAAGTGGCCCTGACACCGTCGCCCTCGGCACCGAGCACAAGCCAGTCGGTGAGCAGAGGCACTACTACGGCACCGGGGGTCGCCGGTACGCCGAAGGATTCCCGGCACCGGCCACCGCCGGCACCGAAATCGACTCTGCGCCGCTCCCTCTCCCTGAGGTCGAAGACGGCGAAGGGTCAGACGACAACACCAGCGTTGCAGCCTGAGACTGCACCTAAGTCTGACCGCCCGGCACCAATACCTGCCGCGGCACAGCTAAAACCAGTACCGTCGACTCCAGCCCCACGAGGGCAGTTGAGTCCGGCACCTGACAGCTCCCCGGCACCGACCTTGGAAGAGCTCACTTTGCCATCTACCCTGGAGACCTTCTCCATGGTGAGGGACTTGATCGCCATCACCGAGGTGGCACCGCCCCTAACCCCGGCACCGCCAGTGTGGGTATTGCAGTCCGTGGGCAAGCCGACCCTGACCAGACCGCCGTCTGTCAGCATAGCGGACCGGCACCGATCAAGATCACGGTCCCGCAGGCGCTCTGAGTCGAGACGTCGCTCCCGCTCTCGACGTCGCTCTCGGTCCCGGCACCGGTCCTCACCATGGCACCAGTCGGACTCTCGGCACCGGTCAGTCTCTCGCTCCCCAAGCCGCTACTTGCGGTACCGCTCCAGCTCCCGGCACCGTCCCAGGCACCGTACCTCCTGGAGCAGGTCAGGGCGTAGAGACTCGAGATCCCAGTCGACCTCCTGGCACCGGGCTGGTCGCAGGTCCCGGTCTCGCTCTCGGTACCGCTCTGCATACCGGCACCAGTCTCCACGATCGAGGGGTGCAAGATCAGTCGGGACTTCAGCTCCAGGCTTTTCTGCTCCACCATGGCCGTCCAGAAACACGTCTGTATCCTCCCAGGCAGACAGCTACTACAACTGGGACCGGGATACAGAGGTACCTACGGGGGTTTTCCAAGACTCTCGGCCGCAGGACATAGGACCTCAACAGTGGTCCTTCTGGACACCCTGGGCGTACCACCAAGCCCAGGGTGCCCCCCTGGTCCAGACTCGCTCTGCTGCCTCAGAACATTGGGCACCAGACGCCATCATTTCCCGCCCCCCCGTGGTTGAGTCGGAAGAGCACGCGACACATCCTCCGGACTCCCCAGGGCAGCTGGAGCAGGAACCGTCCCAGGAGCAAGAGGCCGTCCAGGACCCCTCATTCCTGGGGTATCCTCCTCCTCCTCCTCACCGGATGAGGCTGTGGCAGGGACCTCATCATCAGGGCCCGCGCCAATAGACCTCAGGGCCCATCAGGACCTCCTGCGCAGAGTGGCCCTCAACATCAACCTTCCAGTGGAGGTGGTCCCGGAAGTCGAGGACCCCGTAGTGAGCATCCTCACCGCTGATGCTCCCACCCGGGTCACGCTGCCATTCATTAAAACCATCCAGGCTACTGCTGACACCCTCTGGCAGTCTCCAGCCTCCATTCCACCGACGGCAAAGGGAGTTGAGAGAAAGTACCCTCTCGGGGGTATGAGTACTTGTACGTTCATCCTCCTCTCTCCTCCTTAGTTGTCCAGTCAGTCAACGAAAGGGAACGACATGGCCAGCAGGCACCGGCCCCAAAGTCCAAAAAGGCCAGAATAATGGATCTCCTGGGTCGTAAGGTGTACTCAGCGGGGGCCCTACAGCTCCGAGTGGCCAACCATCAGGCTCTATTGAGCCGATACAATTACAACACCTGGGCAGAAGTGAGTAGGTTCTCTGAGCTGCTACCCCCGGACTCACACCAGGAGTTCAACGCGTTCTTGGAGGAGAGAAAGAAAGTGGCCAGGACCTCTCTCCAGGCCTCCCTAGACGCAGCCTACTCAGCGGCCAGAACCTTGTCCTCGGGAATTACCATGTGGCGCATCTCCTGGCTCCAGGTCTCTAACCTAACTCCGGAGTTGCAGTACACCATCCAGGACTTACCCTTTGATGGCAAGGGTCTGTTCTCGGAAAAGACCGATCCCAGGTTGCAGAGCCTGAAGGATAGTAGAGTCATCATGCGCTCGTTGGGGATGCATACCCCCGTAACCCAGCGTAGACCCTTCAGGCCCCAAGCACACCGCCCGTACTTTCCACCTCGGCAGAGGCAGGACATCAGTAGAAGGCGCGGGCGGGGTGGCAGCAGACGCCAGTCCGGTCCCCAAGGGGGCCAAAACCACAGGCCCTCTAAGGCACCACTGGGCCCTAAGTCCAACTTTTGAAGGTGCGCCCGGGGATGGTGTACCAGTCTCAGGACAGGATCCTTCCCCTCTCTTCTCCAACCGTCTCTCCTACTTCCTCCCGGCGTGGTCCCAATTGACATCAGATCTTTGGGTTCCGCGCACAGTGAAGCAAGGATACCACCTCCAATTTGCTTCATCACCACCCTCCCGCCCCCCTTCCCGGTTCCTCTTCAGGGACCCCTCTCACGACCAAGCCCTCCTACAGGAGGTCCAATCTCTCCTTGCTGCGGGAGCTATAGAGGAGGTACCTTTAGACGAGAGAGGAAAAGGGTTTTACTCCCGCTATTTTCTGATTCCCAAGTCCAAGGGAGGCCTCAGACCTATCCTAGACCTGCGCGGACTCAACAAATGGATGCTCAAGTTGAAGTTCTGCATGGTCTCCCTGGGAACGATTATCCCATCCCTGGATCCTGGAGACTGGTATGCTGCCCTCGACATGAAGGATGCGTACTTCCACATTGCCATCTTTCCACCACACAGGAAGTACCTTCGCTTTATGGCCAACCACCAGCACTTCCAATTCACAGTCCTCCCCTTCGGCCTCTCCACAGCCCCGAGGGTGCTCACGAAGTGCATGGCTGTCGTCGCCGCCCACCTCCGCCGGCAACAGATACATGTGTTCCCGTATCTGGATGACTGGCTCCTCAAGGGGAACTCTCAGTCTCAGGTACGGCAGTATGTCAATATAGTTACGGACCTATTCTCTCAGTTGGGCCTACTCCTAAACACCGAGAAATCCACCCTGGTCCCCACACAGAGGCTGGACTTTATAGGGGCAATGCTGGATTCCACTCAAGCCAGGGCCTACTTGCCTCATCCCCGCTTCCAAGCAATCGTATCAATCATACAACGCTTACAGACCTCACCAATCACCTCAGCTCGCACCTGCCTCGGACTCCTGGGGCATATGGCCGCATGTACTTATGTGACCAAGTATGCCAGACTCCGCATGAGACCCTTCCAAACGTGGCTCCATTCGGTCTTCCACCCGGGCAGAGACCCTATAGACGTCCTGGTGACAGTTCCCCCGAACCCCCTACGCTCCCTCGACTGGTGGCTAACTCCATCCCTGGTATGCGCAGGGATGCCGTTCCATCCACAGCCGCCTTCGATGACCTTGACGATGGATGCATCATCCCTTGGTTGGGGGGCCCATCTAGGTCACCTGCGCACCCAGGGCCTTTGGTCGTCCCAGGAGTTGACACTCCATATAAACGTCCAGGAGTTGAGAGCAGTCTGCCTTGCGTGCCAGGCTTTCCAACAACATCTTCACGACCGTTGTGTTTCGGTGTTCAAGGACAACACAACGGCCATGTACTACATCAACAAACAAGGAGGGACCCGCTCGTCTCCCCTATGTCAGGAGGCCTTTCGACTCTGGGACTTCTGTATAGCCCAGTTGATAGACCTAGTGGAGTCCTTTCTTCCGGGGGTCCAGAAGGCTCTGGCGAATCAGCTCAGCCGGTCCTTTCTATGTCACAAGTGGTCAATAAGACCGGACATCATCCATTCACTCTTCCGGAGGTGGGGATTTCCCCGCGTAGGCCTGTTCGCCTCCCGCTCAAACAGAAAGTGCCAGGAGTTTTGCTCCTTTCAGGGTCTCTCTCCAGGGTCGATCATGGATGCATTCCTCCTGTCGTGGAGGCACCACCTGTTGTATGCCTTCCCTCCGTTTCCCCTGGTGCACAAGGTCCTGTTAAAGCTCCACAGGGACAAAGTGCATCTGATCCTGATCACGCCTGTGTGGCACAGACAGCACTGGTTCACCACCCTGCTAGATCTGTCCATGGACACCCCAGTTCCCCTCCCTCTCCTCCCAGACTTGATCACGCAAGACCACGGCAGGCTTCGTCACCCAGACCTGAGAGCCCTCCACCTCACGGCATGGCTCCTGCATGGCTAAACGCGGCGGAATTGAGCTGTTCCGCTCCAGTTCAGCATATTCTCCTCAGCAGCAGGAAGCCTTCCACTCACTTCACGTACTTGGCAAAGTGGAAACGCTTCTCTTGCTGGTGCGCAGCTCAGAGCGTTACTCCTTCTGAGGCCTCGATTCCCATGTCCTAGACTACCTCTGGTACCTTAAGCAGCAGGGTCTGGCGACATCCTCTCTGAAGGTGCACTTAGCGGCTATATCCACTTTCCGGCCAGGTGAGGGTGGCCACTCCGTGTTCTCCCACCCATTGGTCTCTCGGTTCATTAAGGGCCTAGAGTGTCTCTACCCCCCCCCCCCGTACGTCGCCCTGCCCCTACCTGGGATCTCAATTTGGTCCTAAACAGACTAATGCTCCCACCATTTGAGCCGCTAGCGACTTGCTCGCTCCTGTACCTATCATGGAAAACAGTCTTCCTGGTGGCCATTACATCAGCCAGGCAGGTCTCCGAACTGAGAGCACTCACGGTGGACCCGCCCTACACTGTTTTTCATAAAGACAAGGTACAGCTGCGTCCTCATCCGGCGTTCCTCCCTAAGGTTGTGTCTGCCTTCCATACCAACCAGGACATCTTCCTCCCGGTCTTCTTCCCGAAGCCCCACTCTTCTCAGAGGGAGCAGCAGCTACACTCCTTAGATGTACGCAGAGCACTCGCTTTCTACATTGAGCGAACAAAGCCGTTCCAAAAGTCTCCCCAACTGTTTGTGGCGGTCGCGGAGCGGATGAAAGGCCTGCCAGTCTCCTCCCAGAGGATCTCCTCCTGGGTGACTGCATGCATCCGCACATGCTATGACCTAGCTCATGTCCCTTCGGGCCACCTTACGGCGCACTCTACTAGAGCTCAAGCGTCATCAGCCGCCTTCCTGGCGCGCATGCCCATCCAGGAGATATGCCGTGCAGCGACCTGGTCATCGGTCCACACCTTCACCTCGCACTGTGCGTTGGTCCAGCAATCTAGAGATGATGCAGCCTTTGGTGCAGTGGTTCTGCATACTGCCACATCTCACTCCGACCCCTCCGCTTAGGTAAGGCTTGGGAATCACCTAACTGGAATGCATATGAGCAATCACTCGAAGAAGAAAAGACGGTTACTCACCTTTGTAACTGTTGTTCTTCAAGATGTGTTGCTCATATCCATTCCAAACCCACCCTCCTTCCCCACTCTCGGAGTAGCCGGCAAGAAGGAACTGAAGAGTGGCCGGGTTGGCTGGGGTATATATTCGGCGCCATAGCGGTGCCACTCCAGGGGGCGCCCAGCCGACCCGCCGAGTGTTGCTAGGGTAAAAGTTTCTCCGATGAATGTTCACGCGGCGCGCACACACCTAACTGGAATGGATATGAGCAACACATCTCGAAGAACAACAGTTACAAAGGTGAGTAACCGTCTTTTCTGCAACCCCAGATGAGTCTCTCAGAGTCAACTGTGTAACCCTCTATTGTCAAGGGGTTTGCACATCTGTAAGTTGCTATAATTTAGTAAATAATTCGGTTGATGATACTCAAAAAGTATAGAATCCAGCTAATTCTCCTTGAGTTGGATTGGCTCTTCAGGGCTAGCAGAACTGAAAATCAGCAAAAACTTATTTTTGTCACTGAAGCAGCAACTATGACTCTGAATACACACAGTGACAAGTTCTGTTGAGTGTGAAGGTGCAATATAGTACATAATTGCTCTTCAGAGCAGAAATGCACTTTAATGAGCAGAGTGGGATTATTGCAAGGAACAGAGGTGGTGACTGTGAAGTGTAACTTGCACATTTCTCCTCCATTCCGGTCCCTGCCCTGTTACAAATTAAGACCCCAATCCTGCAGTTAATTGCATGTGGGCAGGTTGTTGTACCTATGTGATACCTATTGCTTTCAGCAGAGAGTAGCTTAGCCAAGTAGTCCATCTGTCCCTTGCAGGTTTGAGGGCCTTACTCCAAGAAAAAGAGAACAATAAAGCTGCCTTTCACTTCCAAATTGCAATACAAAGGAAGCTTTCGCCTGGGGATGTGTCCAGCTGAAATGAGACTCTTAGTCTGACATATCTTTATTATTGTTTATTTTGCTGTACAGCACCTTGAGGCGCATAATATATTTAGTTAGAGAAACATGTTTTTCACTGCATTCTAAGTAGTTTCCCATTTAAAAAAAAAACATTTCCCAGAAGTCATATAAGTTCTAAATCTCTCATAAATCACCAAGACATTTCTGTTACAAAGTAATTTAGAACACAGAGCCTTTTAACCTTCTCCCAGCCCTCTTTTCCATCATATATTCTACAGCTGTAGACTGTCCTTCTCCATGACTGGGTACCCTATTTAATGTATATCCATATATACCTACTGCCCTTGCTGGACATTCGCACTTACCTTCCAATGCTTTTCAATTAAGTACATTGTATCACTTTGTTAAACCTCATCCCACCCATATTTAACTAATCTAAAATGGTTTTTGAAAGGTCCAATTTAGCAAGCTACCTTTCAGCATGTCTTACATTGTCTTGGGTCTTTTCAAAAGACATATGAAATAGCAGGTGGGGTAAATCAGGCACCTGGTAATGGGATCTGAAGCCTTTCACTTCTAAATTGCCATTCTGAAGCTAGCTTAGATTGGTACAAACTAGTGATTGTTACCATATTTGGAAGACCATACGAAATATGCTAGTAGCTACAGTCAATTTCCTAGTGGTCAGTTATCTACATGAAAAATATCTGTCATTGCAGCTGGCTTTATTCTGCAATCTTAGCAAAAAGCAGCAGGACGAGTGAGGAAGAGGCCAAGATATTTTCTTACAATTTCATTGTATATCTTGCAGTATTTGGGGCATTACTTCCTTTTGGAGTCATGTTATCTAAAGTCTAACTTTTGTTTTTTAATTATTTTTCATGATTGCAGAGAAAAAGGTGAAAAAATGAACTGAAAATGAGCACCCAAAGGCTTAGAAACCAGAAGGCAATGAAAAAAATGCTCAAATTTATTAGTTTAAAAAAAACTCATGATTTTTAAGACAATCTCATCATATTTTTGGACTGTCTCCTGATTTTGAACACTTGGCGTTGGTAAGACTGGAATAAGAACTTCATTGTAAAAACCTCTTACTTTAAAGATGATTTCTCCAGGTCAGCTCAGGGTTGAAGTATATTGGCAAGGCAATGTGGAAAAGTTGTACTGCCACTGGCTATGTTGTTCCTGTTCTGTGAGAATGAAATCCACTGTTTCCATCAGAAAAACTAATCAACTGAAATAGAAACCATTGTCCCTCTGTGCCCCATCATCTGGCAGGGTTGTGGGCACCTGCATTTGGCCTGCCCACAGAGGCCCAAGTCTATTCAGAGCCAGTACAGAGACAAAGTGTGTGGCACAAAGAGGGATGCAGAGACCTCTCTAAACAGTCAGTTTGCTCATGGCCCCCTTTGCACAGCATTTTAAGTGTTCCAGAAGGAATTTCAGTGTGATACAAGGCAGGACTGCCAACAAAGCACTGCATTCACCACAATGTGCAGTCCCAACAGAGCAGGAGTGGAACTTAAGAGGTACATATGCCTTGGGCTGGCACTCTTCACAGGGGCAAATTTCTTCTTTTACGCAAAAGAGCAAAGTAACTACTATGTAGAGATTGCCCTCATTTAATGCTTCAATATTCACAGAAGTCATCAAGAGAGAAACATCACATTTCAGCCCATCCCATGGATACCCATCATACTCTTTAAATAGTAGTGCTACTGGCACCCAGTGTCACCACAGCTTATTTATCTTACAGGATGCTGGGCAATTTCTAATAAGTCTCCTAGTGAATAGCAAATACAGCTGTAATGAACTCCCATAAACAGCAATATTCTGCTGCCCCCCAGGGGAAGGAAATAACATGTATTGTTGGGCTCAAAGTGACCTATATCACTGAACCACAGACTTTGTAATTGAACCTGTATTTGTAGAGCTCTTTTGTTAAGTGAAGTCTGTGCTGCTGAACGTTGCTCTGGGAATTAGTGTTTTAAAATGTGCCACAAAAAGGACAGAGGTAGAGGCTTCAAAAAATAGTGGGTGCAGTAAGATCTTTTACTGTTATTTTATACAGTGAAATACTGCATTATTATAACTAATCTTGCAGTACAGGCAAAGCACAGAAGAGAAAGATAATACACATATTTTGGAAACTTACATGTTAGTAGAAACATCAATACTAGTATCAACACTCGTAAGAATAACTTTCCATTTTCAAATAGCATACATTATTTAACAATAATATATGTGCACAAATAAAAAAAGGACTATTAGCTAAGATCTGTCTTTTGCTTCTGAACAATATTTTGTATTTGTTAAAAAAAGCTGTTCATGAAAATAAATGAAGATAATCTGCCATACAACTGAGTTGTCTGTGCATTCACATGGAATCATAATGTTCAAAACATCAGATCTACCCAACTTACAATCATTCTTAATAAGTGGCCTCTGAAGGTTACAGTAGATGAAGTTAGAGATGAAAGAGAACTAATATTTTATTTACTCTCTCCCCCAGCCAAAGTAGGGTTCTCGTCTGACTATGTTGAACAGTGTTTTGATCAGTCCTGTTTTAAATTATTCTGGAAAGTAGCTTAGGTAAATATGATCTTCAATTCAACAAACAGAGAGTCATTAAAAATACATCTTATTATTGTTTGTAAGTGGCTTTGTAATGGAACATGGATGATTCACCTCTACTTCTTCAGTTTGAATTAGTCAGTACTAATCAATGGGAATTATTGCTACAAGATGGCTGTTTGTTGACCTTTTTGAAATGTTTTGGTGGTTTATATTGGGAAGAGGGCCACTGCAGAAAAAATGTGGAATTGTCACCTTGTTGGTAGTCTCAGTAAGGAGGCCAGATATCTGAATGGGCAGAGACTGAGTTATATGCCCGCTCACCTCTGAAAGTGTTCTTCCAAGTTAAAAGTTGAAGTAAATGATAAAGCAATGGAAATGCCAGTCCAGCCTTATAAAGGACTCTGAACAACCGACAGGGCATACAACTATGAATTATCCACATGTAATTATATCTCTCCCACAAAGAAATTTCATAACCCTATTATTAACTAAGCCCTCTTAGACGAGGTTGTTTTTCCAATTTCAGCAGTGGATTTCCCACCCAAAGAACAAAACCAAACTACACAAAGCAATAACGCCACAACAAGAAATCTAACAAAATTATTGACTTGAAGGAGGAATGCACATTCAAAGGCAGGACCTTCACTATATTTATTTTACTTCCAAAAATCAATAATAAAAGAACATTAAGATTCCAAAGTCAACCACTCAAAAGTTAGGAAATGCATATGCACAAGGGGGCCAAATTAATGTTACACAGGCAACTTTAGTTCTGGCATTTCCTAACTTCTAAGTGCTTGATTTAAATTACATCATATAGAACCTACAAACTCCAAACTTGGGTCATCAGCAGGATTTGGACCTTTAAATCCACCACACAGACCCCTACTAAGCTAATGGAGTAAATGATGGCAATAGTAGGCTGTTATCCTCTATGTGGCCCAAACAAAGAAGGCTAAGACACACACTTTGCCAGTGGGTTTCACAGCTATTTGCTGATACAGAGATATGCAGAGACTCACAACTCCTGGATTCAAATCCAGGTTTTGGAAGGGAGTGTCCTCTATTCGTTATAGACTGTTCTGTCCCCTCTGTTCTCATCCACCTCCTTCCCCATCCTGGTTTCCATCCCCCTACCCTTCTGCTCCAATTATGCACTTCTAATCACACAAAACCGAACACCTCTGCCATGCCCCTTCCCCTACCCCGTTCCCTGAGACCCCAGCCCTACCCTGATGCCCAGCCCCCACTCACTCCATCCCTTCTCCCTCCATCACTCGCTGTCCCCTACCCTCACTCATTTTCACTGGGATGGGGCAGAGGGTTGGGGTGCAGAGGGTGAGGGCTCTGGCTGGGTGTGCGAGCTCTGGGGTGGGGCCGGGTGTGACACTCCCATATTCTTCACTGAAATATTGTTATAATATGATTATAACATAACTATGATATGTTTTGTGAAAGATAAGGCATGTGAGATATCATTGGAAATGTTATGATTTGCTGAATATGATTATCCTGTATGTATGAATATATCATTTTTGTATCTAAAGTTAGGAATATTTGACTATACCTCTGTACTACAAAAGTGTTTGCACCTGGGGAATGCCCACCAGACAGTATGCAATCAGTCTGACTGGCTAGCGGGGGACAAATAAGTGGACCATTAGGGAGAACAATAGGTCTTTGAAGAGGCTAATCTCCCACCTTCCTGGGATGCTACAAATGGCCTTTGACTCATGGCTGCTTTGACACTGCAGGGTCATGTGATCATATCACCTGGTACTGGACTCCATGATAACATACCAGTATTTTTCCACTGGGGAGGGGAGAACCACTCTGGTAAACAAAGGGTTCCTGCCATATGTAAAACTTATTTAAGGAAGGGGAGGGATATAATCAGTGTTCGTTCTTCACTGAATTCCTACCCAATATGACTGCTGGAAACATCTAAGAAACAAAGACTGAGCGGGAGAGAAGAGCTGAGCCCAGGCTGGAAAAGGTGTCTGGCCTATGAATGAAATATCCTTTGTGCAAAGAACCCGCTCCTTGTGGATTCCAGGATCATGTGATGTCATCAGAGCTGTCATCATGTGTTCCTGAAGCTGGGGCACTAGGCATAGGCATGTTGAGCCTATTGGTCAATCTGGCCCTGAGAATTCTGAAAACTACTCACTCAAGAGATTCAGTCTGTGTAAAAGTAGCCATCTATTCCACCTCTGCTTGGAAAGCATTGCTTTTCTAGTGCCTTAAAATCATTCTCTTCATCACCATTAAACTGATCTTTTTCTAATATAATGTTCTTCAGCTCAGAAGTACAATTTGCTATATATCCATTGAATTAAATGCAAAATTCATATCCAGCAAGGTGATTATAGTCCTGATTGTGATGTCTTGTCCCTTTAAATGTGTAAGTTCTCTGTGCTCCTTCTTTCCCCAGCAAAAAGCCTCACTTTGGCAGGGGCTGCTCCAGGCCCCAGCACGCCAAGCGCGTGCTTGGGGCGGCAAGCCACGGGGGTCGCTCTGCCGGTCCCCGGGAGGGCGGCAGGCAGGCTGCCTTCGGCAGCTTGCCTGCGGAGGGTCCTCTGGTCCCGTGGCTCCAGTTGACCTCCTGCAGGCATGCCTGCGGAGGGTCCGCTGGTCCCGCGGCTCCATCAAAGCCGCGGGACCAGCGGACCCTCCGCAGGCACACCTGCGGGAGGTCCACCGGAGCTGCCGGACCGGCGAGTGGAAGAGCACCCCCCACCGCATGCCGCCGTGCTTGGGGCAGCAAAATGTCTAGAACCGCCCCTGCACTTTGGTGTTTGTTTCAGTTTTGCTGCCAGAAGGGCAAAGCTGAGGAGCTAGCTGTGTTTCTATCAGCTCCTTCTCTGTTGGGTCCAGATATAACATATTGGTGACAAAGGTCTTCTACCCCACCAGTGCTCCCACTGCCTGACCAAGAAGAAGAAAAGTTAAGCAAGTAATACTGGGGTTTGGTGAAGGAAAATAAGTTCTCCTAGAAAAAGAAGGTGTCAGACTGCTGCTGCATTGTGCTTCAGGTATAGGTGGAACTAGCCAGCTAGAGATGGGGAAGTTGGCATTTAAGAGCAGAACACAGGAGTTTTCTGCTATTGCTACCTCACTGCTGAACAGACAGAACAGTAAAGAGAGAGCAGCAATCTTGGTTGACCACATGTAGGAAAGCTGAGAAACAGCTTCAGCCTGCATTAAAGGCCTGTAGCCAGCCCAAGCCAGGATGGGGTAAGAGCCACTCAGGCAACTGTGAAGAGCCGCAGACCTTCCTGCTCTGAGTGAGGGGCCTGTGGAGTGGGAACAGGGGCCAGGGGATGCTCTCACACATCCCATGCTGGGCATGTGGAGGGTCCAGAGTTCCCAGCCCGCTCCGGCTTCTGACTTGGCCAGGAGTGAGGCTTCGGACAGAAAAGGAGGGGCGGGGGTGTCATAAACAGATAGCTAAGGGTTAATGTCTCTTTCACCTGAAGCACCTGACCAGAGGACCAATCAGGAAACCGGATTTTTTCAACTTTGGGTGGAGGGAATTGTGTGTCTGAGTCTTTGTTTTCCTGGCTGCCTGCTTTCTCTGAGCTTTGGAGAAGTAGTTCTACTTTCTAATCTTCTGTTTCTAAGTGTAAGGACAAAGAGATCAGATAGTAAGTTCTATGGTTTCTTTTCTTTGGTATTTGCATGAATATAAGTGCTGGAGTGCTTTGATTTGTATTCTTTTTGAATAAGGCTGTTTATTCAATATTCTTTTAAGCAATTGACCTGTGTTGTATCATCTAATACAGAGAGAACATTTGTATTTATTTTTCTTTCTTTTTATATAAAGCTTTCTTTTAAGACCTGTTGGAGTTTTTCTTTACTTCAGGGAAATTGAGTCTGTACTCACCAGGGAATTGGTGGGAGGAAGAAGTCAAGGGGAGATCTGTGTGTTGGATTGCTAGCCTGACTTTGCATTCCCTCTGGGGGAATAGGAAAGTACTTTTTGCTTCCAGGACTGGAAACAGAGAGGGGGAGTCACTCTGTGTAGTTTCACAGAGCTTGTGTCTGTGTATCTCTCCAGGAGCATCTGGAGGGGGGAAGGGAAAAAGGATTATTTCCCTTTGTTGTGAGACTCAAGGGATTTGGGTCTTGGGGTCCCCAGGGAAGGTTTTTCAGAGGGACCAGAGTGCCCCAAAACACTCTAATTTTTTGGGTGGTGGCAGCAGGTAGCAGGTCCAAGCTGGTAACTAAGCTTGGAGGTTTTCATGCTAACCCCCATATTTTGGACGCTAAGGTCTAAATCTGGGACTAAGGTTATGTCAGGGGGTGGGTCCATGGAGGGGGTGGAGGCCCCTGACTCCTGGCTTCTCTACTTTTGGAAAAGCTCTACCACCAGGCAAAGCAGCCCTTGGACTCTTACCTTGAATTGTTATATCCCTGAGCATTACCATTAGATGGCACTGTCAGCCTGGAGCACTCAACCAAGGAAGCCTGGAAAGCAGATTGGGCTAAACAAGACTTTAAAAATAAGAACCCTGTGCCAGATCCCATGCAGAAGGTTCCTGGGTTTGACCTTCCATGGTCATCTTGATCAGTTCTGAACTGAACTTAAACCAGCCATGGTAGATGTGGCTATCTAATGCATAAATGGAAAATGAAGGACTCCTTGGTGTATAAGTGTGGTTCCCCAGGACAGACCATGGAACATATCACTACCTACTGCCCAATTTTTAAATATGAAGGAGGCATCATTGCAATAAATTCTGCTACTACTGATGTAGCAATTTGGCTTGATCAACTTCAGGTGAAATTGTAGTTGCAGCTCTACACCAGCCATAATAAAGAAGACTCAACCTACCTCCGACACAGAGCCAACATTCAAGAAGGCTGTTGAAATAGATATTGCCCTGGAAACCATTCTCTGAAATTTAATGTGAGCCAAGAAATACATCTGCTGAATCAGTGTGACAGAAGACCACAGAAACATAAGGAATTTCCATATGGCTGTTGTGCACAAACTATGCATGCTAAGAAAGACTGCTGGGCACACCAGGTCATCTGCAGAAAGTGACTAAAGAAAAGACACATCACCATGACCAGTCACACAGTTCAACGACCAGCAACACAGAGTAACCATCTATCCAATAAGACACCTATGAAGGTTGAACCTAAGAAAGGACAGAAGTCAGGAATTCATAATGTGGAAAAAGTCAAAATATCTAGCACTGCACATGTTATCAGAAGTTGGAGTAAGAGATTATATCTAAGAGTTTGATCCTGGAGCTGTCATCTCACTGGTTTCTGCATCTGCCTATCATCAGACTTTGTCACAAATTCCTCTGGAAGAAACTTCCACAGTGTTGAAGATGTATGCTGGAAAAAGTTAGTTCCAAATGGGATACTCCAGGTGAAAGTTCAACTAGATGGACAATCAGTTGTGTTACCCTTGTATGTGATTGAAGGAAACTATCCACCATTATTTGGCAGAGCTTGGCTTAAGCTCAAGGTGAATTGGACTGAGATCCAGGCGATCAGGAAAACACCTTGAAATTTCAAGATATGCTGGACAGACACTACAAAGTTTTTGAAAAAGAACTTGGACAGATGAACAATGTGTTAGTTAAGCTCTCTGTTAAGTCTAACAGCCAACCAAAATATTGCAAGCTCAGAGTTGTGCCTTATGGTGTAAAGCCTCTGGTAGAAGCTGATTTGGACCATTAATGAACTTTGAAGTCTTGTCATCTGTTTCACACAGTGAGTGAACTACACCCATTACACCAGTGATCAATAACGATAGTTCTGTCTGAATTTGTGGAGTTTCCAAATCCAGATTGCGTGCAGGCTGGTATCCACTACCTCATATTGAAAGAGAGCTGGGAAACCATAGAACTGCAAAAGGCAGAGTCTCCAGGGAAAAAAACAGAGGGCACTGCTCTGTAATGGGGCCCAGAAGGGACCAAGAACTGAGCCCAGAGGCAGAGCCGCAGATACCAGCAAGGGACCAGTTATAGCACTTGTTGGACCTTTTTCATCTGTTTTAGACTGTGTGACTTAGCCAGAGGGTTGAGCCACTGAAAACCCACCCACTGAGGGCAACAGGCAACAGAGGGCTCCGCGAGCACAAAGAGAGAGAGATGGTAGGTTCCCACTCAGCCAACAAGAGGCACTCACAAGAGGTGAGTGCACCCCATCACACCATCATTAGCTGTTGCATATGCAGTGATGGTCATTGGTCCTTTCCGCTCATTTATATGCTATTCAATTCTGTAAAGGAACTCAGCATGGCAATGATGGTGGGCTATTATGTATGCCAGGTCCAAGCTCCTGTCAATCCAAAGAAACTTTGGACAAAGTGTTCTATCTCAGTTAATGGATAGGTTACTCATCACTAGCAGAGACATCAACAAAGGAACCACTAAAGATGGTGTGCTTTCTCTGGTGAAGGGTACTGCAAGATAGTGTGTAGGATTGTAAGAATTCCCAGTTTACACAGTTTGTGTCATATCAGCGTGAATTATCTGTGAACCATGGTTGCATTTTATGGGTAATGCTAGTGATCACTCCAAAATTATGTCAGTCTCAGATTTTGGAAGCTTTTCATAAAGGTAATTTTAGCATCATACAGATGAAGGCCATAGCTTGGAGTCAGGTCTGATGGCCAGGGATTGATGAAGACATTGAAAGGAAGGTAAAGTGCTGTGCTAAATGTCAGCAAATAAAGCATGATCCTAGTCCAGCTTGTCTTATATACACGGTTGGTCATGGCCTCAGAATCCTTGGACACATATTCACATTGACTGGACTTTAGTCAACATTCATTCAAAATGGCCACAAGTTTTCAGAATGATTCTACTATAGCTACCAAGACCATTGGACATCTTCATACCTTGCTTAGCCAATCTGGTTTACCATTATAGTTGGTGAATGACAATGGATCTCAGTTCAGTTCTGAATAATTTCAGAAGTTACTAACTTCAAAGGAAATTCAGGAAATGTGCTCTGCTCGATATCATCCTGCTGCAAATGAACTAGCAGAACACTTTGTACAGACAGTTAAGCATGCCTTAAGAGCTAACGAGTCTATTTTGAGTCATCTGCAGACATTGGGCAATGTCTTGCTTTTCTACAGGAACACACCAGGTACTCCTCCCCAGGAGTCACCTGTGACTCTTTTCTTGAAGCACTCTTTGTGTACCTGTTGGAACCTGCTATGTTCCGAAGTTGCCTCACATGTAGCTAAATCATAAGCTATGCAAATTGATCGACAGTGTGAGACTCGTCATTATTCTTTTCAAGTAGGAGACTTAGTGTGGACTCGCAACTATGGTTGTGGAGTGAAATGGGTACCTGGAAAACTTGTAAAATGCATGGGACCTCTTTTGTTCATGGTCAGACAATTCAATGGCACTTTATGGAAATGACTCATAGACTCATAGACTCTAGGGCAGGAAAGGACCTCGAGAGACATATGGACCAGTTGCCGCCTCGACAGGTACCAGAGTCAGTGGATGTTCCAGTAGGACTTTCTGTTTCTCCAATCCAACCTCCTTCTTTTACAGCTCCTAATTTTGATGATTTGGCTGAAGAAACTTTGGTACCAAATCCAGTTGATTCCTTATCCAATCCAGTTGACTCCTTCCCACCAGTGGTTCCTATTGTTCAGGACACTGCTGCACCACTATCACCACATTATCCCAAGAGAGTGCAAAAACCAGTGATGCCTATGAACTTATAAATTGTTTAGATAGTGAGTTGCCATTCCAGGACAGAATAATCCCTTGCAATTTAAGTGGGGTTATATAGTATTTTATGTTAGCCATGTAAATGATAACATTGTCATAAACAGATAGCTAAGGGTTAACGTCTCTTTCACCTGGAAAGAAGTATCTGAAACACCTGACCAGAGAACCAATCAGGAAACAGGATTTTTTCAACTCTGGGTGGAGGGTTTTTTGTGTGTGAGTCCTTTGTTCTGGGTCTTCTGTCTGTCTCTCTCTCAGCTATGAGAAGTGATTTCTATTTCCTGCTTTCTAATCTTCTGTTTCCCAGTTGTAAGTACAAAAGATCAGATAGTGATTTATATGTTTTTTTGTATTTACATGTCTATAGTTGCTGGAGTGCTTTGAATTGTATTCTTTTTGAATAAGGCTGTTTATTCAATATTCTTTTAAGCAAATGACCCTGTATTTGTCACCTTAATACAGAGAGACCATTTTTATGTACTTTTTCTTTCTTTTTATATAAAGCTTTCTTTTTAAGACCTGTTGGAGTTTTTTCTTTAGTGGGGGACTCCAGGGAATTGAGTCTGTGCTCACCAGGGAATTGGTGGGAGGAAGAAGTCAGGGGGAAATCTGTGTGTGTGTTAGATTTACTAGCCTGACTTTGCATTCCCTCTGGGTAAAGAGGGAAGTGCTTGTGTTTCCAGGACTGGAAATAGAGAGGGTGGACTCCCTCTGTTTAGATTCACGGAGTTTGCTTCTGTGTATCTCTCCAGGAACACCTGGAGGGGGGAAGGGAAAAGGTTTATTTCCCTTTGTTGTGAGACTCAAGGGATTTGGGTCTTGGGGTCCCCAGGGAAGGTTTTTTGGGGGACCAGAGTGCCCCAAAGCACTCTAATTTTTGGGTGGTGGCAGCTTTACCAGGTCCAAGCTGGTAACTAAGCTTGGAGGTTTTCATGCTAACCCTCATATTTTGGACGCTAAGGTCCAAATCTGGGACTAGGTTATGACAAACATGTAAATATATTGGAAAGTATTTTTAAGCAGGGTGGAGGAATGTAATGTGCTGTCCTTTTAAATGTGTGGGCACTCTGCACTCCTCTATCCCCAGAGAAAAGCCTTACTTGTGTGTTTGGTTTCAGTTTTGCTGCCAGAACGATAAAGCTACCACAGCAGACAGCTGCATTTCTCTCAGCTTCTCTCTGTGTCTATCTGCTTCTCTGCTGGGTCCAGATATAACACTTATCATCTTTTCCCACCGTGTGTGTAGGATCCCACAGTCTCAGAACATTTGGATAAGATCTATTAAAAGTTCTTTTCTAATCTAAGAAGATTTGAAAACTCTTCAACCTAAGCAGTAACCCTGACAAGCTTATTCCACACTATGCACAATTGATTTTTATCCTAAACTGAATGTAATTTGTTAAGATACGGTGCACAAAGAAATTGCACGATAAACTTTAAAACATCCATCAATTTCAATGTGCAGTAATTTGTTTTTAAAAAATTTAATTATGGGTTAACTCAACAGGCAATAGAATTCAGAAGGAAAGTACTTGTGATACAGGGAGTCCCTTCATACATTAATTTTCATTTTTGGTGAGATGAAGTTTGAAATTAGATTCAGATTGCAAATTATAGCTTTGTATGGGCTCCCTATTGCTACCCAGTGAAATACTCAGGTTCCTGAGAATGAATAATTTTATTTGCCATAATAGGGCTGCAAAAGCCTTTTTTCCCACTGGTAGAATAACAGGTCTGCAGCATGAAGTGAAGGAGTCAAGCATTTGCACCTTGACTTGGTCACCAGCAGGGATACATTAAACTGAAAAGTACAACAGAGATGGGAAGAAACGTTGTTATATCGTGGGTTTAAATTAAACCCAGAACCTATAGTTGACGCAGCTGCTTCAGTTCCTCATGCTCTGATACTAAAATTATATTTTTGAGTCTATAAAAGTACTTAATCATCGGTTTATGCAATATACATAATCTTTTTTTCCCATACACTGCTGATCTCATGTTTTGTACTGGTATTTGTGCTAGGTACTGTACAAACTCAGGACAAAAACACAGGCCCTGTCCCCAAGAGCCTACAATCTGTATATAAGATGAGACAAAAGGTGGATACAGAGACAGGCTCTGCCTCAAGAATTGATTTTAATCAGAGCCTAAGGCAGAGAGCAAATCCACTCCTGCTAATCTCAAAGCTCACAGCTAATCTCTATATAAAAATCCTGCATAATTCAAAACTGAGAACCACACTGATGTCTTCCCAAAAGTAAAAACTTGCTCACATTCTAAGAAAAAGAACTTTGAAAATGATATGTACCAGCACTGCCGTGCGGTGCCTGCCATAACAATATATTTATTCAAGAAACATCTTTCTATAACCCTTAGCTACAGAAAGTGTGATGTCTTTTGCAGTTTTACACTGCTTTTCTCACATCCATTATTAGTGATTATCATTACAGTCATCCATTACCATTACATTTCCAAAGAATCATGCATTGTTGCTGATCAAATAAAACCTCTTCTTTGATAATATGCCATTGTAACAGGATGGTAGATGCTAGGACCATGTGTCAAAATGCTGGGCTTTTCTGCTGAGTCACCTTAAACCTAGGAGCTAGAATACTGCATAAAAGAAGCAGTTTTATTACTGCCACCTCCTGCTTGGAGCTAGATCTTGATCGTTCCAATCAGGCTAAACAGGGTTTGGAGCCCTCTGTCTCTCTCTCTCTGGGATAGAGGAAGCAAGGGGCAGAGATAGATGGATTCTATAGGGAAAACGCTAGGAACAGACTATTTTATTTTGTTTCAACTACCAATAAAGACAAACTATAGAAAGGGAGTTTTATTTAGACTTCAATGTATACGCCATTCAGAGCCGGGTGAGAACTCCACCTGCTTCCCCCTCTTCTGCCAAGAAACATTAATTCTGCTACCATTTTAATATTATGATTTTAATTCTTTGGAATTATATGCCTGAATTATTTCTCTCTGTCTGTGGTACAACATATGGGAGGGCAGTGGACCATTTATTAATAATCTCAAATCACAACAGGTGAGACTCATTGTTTCATTATCAAACCAAACTATCGCTAGAGGAAACTGTAATACTAATCATGTGATATTGTTTCCTGATTAACCACTTCTTTTAAGAAGCTTTTGGGTCTGATCTTATCACATTGATGTCATAGGGAGTCTTGTCATTTACTTCAACTGGAGCAAGTTCAAGCTCT
This sequence comes from Gopherus flavomarginatus, assembly GCF_025201925.1. Lineage (NCBI taxonomy): Eukaryota > Metazoa > Chordata > Testudines > Testudinidae > Gopherus > Gopherus flavomarginatus. The sequence continues at coordinate 161,022,723 of NC_066620.1, forward strand.
TTATAAATGTTTAGTTTGTTGGAGCTGATATCATAAGTGCTTCTCTTATGTAGAAGAGTATATTCGTCATCAGAGTTTAGGAAGGGGAACCTGAATACATCTAGCTATTGAGACAGGAAGGGCTAAAGGAGTGGAGAAGCAGGAAAAGATAGATGGGCCTACAAAAATACATTCACAAAAGGTAAGATATGTTTTCCTAATTTCAACAATGGATGAGCTTGTGCATAGTAAATGAACATATATGTCAAGTAAGTCGTTTAGAAAAAATTGCTGTGTTTTTCTAAATGCATGTTATTATGCTACAGGACAGAGGTCTATCTGAGCAGTATTATGCATCTATCTACTACATGAGTAGTTAGTGAAAGTGATCAAACTAGTGTGTGTGGCACTTGATGGGCACTTGATAATGGCAATAAATAAATGCATTTTATTTCAGAAGCTCATTGCTGGAGATACATTCTCTGTTTACTCCTGGATCCTGAAGAAGGATGGTAATTTTTAAAAATCATAGAACAAAACAAGGAAAAATTGATTCACATCACAATATTCAAATCTGACTCTAGATTCCAAATACCCCAGCATTCAGCAAAATTCAGATATGGGGTTCTCCCCATCTCTAAAAACTTGACACAGCATGAAAACACATCATCAGCTAAATATTGAGCGGTAAAGAGAGATGGGCAATAAGTTAGACACATCTGTCAGGGATGGTCTAAGTATATTTAATTCTAGTTCAGCACAGGGGAGATGGACTTAGATAACCTGTTGAGGTCCCTTCCAGCCCTATATTTCTATGATTCTATGAAGACAGAGACCCAAACTGTGTATGTGCATGTGCACATTTACCCATGTTCAGTTATGCTTGCAAAACATTCATTTACATGTATAAGATGTGTGTTCATGCAAATCCCTGTCACAAGTCTATGCATCAGGGGCTGCATGCACATCTGGTACTGTAAAAACAAAATGCATATACTATTTTATGAAAACATGTAAACTTTGAGCTACAGAATTAGGAGAAAAAGATTTTTTATGTAAAAGCGGGTTTAGAACAGAATGAGCCATGAGACTTGAAGAATTACCATTGGACTAAGCCATTAGAGCTAAAAACTGCAGATAATAAAGGGAGTACATTGATAGAAAAAAAAATAGTTTGCAGACCACATAATTAGAAGCAGCGGCATAATGAGATAAAATAAATATGGTTATAGAGAACTGGATAACTCAAGGGACTGATAATAAGAAACTGTGTACTGTGCTCTAGCCTCTCTCCTATCAGTCAAATAGGCCCCGGGTTGTGAGTTTCTGAAGGTTGTTACTATCTGATGGCTGTTCTTTGGATTTTATGAAATTAGCTGATTACTTTAATCCAGTTCCTAATGGACAAGTCCATCTTATAAAAACTACCATGATAATACAGTAACTCTTCACTTAACATTGTAGTTATGTTCCTGAAAAAAATGCAACTTTAAGTGAAACAATGTTAAATGAATCCAATTTTCCCATAAGATTTAATGTAAATGCAGGGGGTTAGGTTCCAAAGAAATTTTTTGGGGTCAGACAAAAGGCATTATATACTGTACTGTACTGTGGTTGGGAAGTGCCCCTGTGTAGCAGGATGGTTACCTGCTCCTGCCCTGAGGGGTTTAAAGCCACCCCTGGGAGAGGGATGAGAGAAAAGCTGGGCTGATTGGGAGGCAGCCTCAGCTGGAGGACACGCCCAAAACAGACCCAGCTGGCCCTATAAAGGTCAGGGCAGCCAGGAGTTCACAGGCTCACTCTGATCTGAGAGGGAGCAGGGCCTGGCTGCCTTGCAGAAAGAGTACAAGGAGTGAAGCAGGGCTGGGAAAAGCCAGAGGAGCAGGGGAGCTCCTGGCTGGAGCCTAAAAAGGTACTGGGTGGTAGAGGAAGGCAGCAGGGCCAAACCCCCCTTGCCAATGATGAGTGGCATACACTGCAGTCTACCCTAGGGAATGGGGGCTAGCTGATGATTGGCAGTAGCCTTACACTGAGGCAAGGTGGGGATAGGGGGTGGAGGTTCCCCTGGGTAGGGAGACCCTGAGACTGAGAGGTTACTGCCAGAGGGGCATCACTCCAGAGAAAGGGGCACTGGAGTCCTGGAAGGGACATGGGGGCTAGCGGTAAGGCAGATCACTGGCCTGCAGAGGGTGCTCTAGAAACTGGATGAGCTAATTCATGACAGAGACCAGCAGGAGGCACCGCAGGGGGTGAGTCCGCACACTTACGCCCTGGCTTACCCCACACAGGCTCAGCCTGCTGAAGGCAAGGATGCTAGGAAGCACCTTTGCTGCGGCAGCTTCCCCAGAGAAAAACAGGCTCGGACTTTGCCGGGAATGCTCCAGACCCGCCTCTTCCTGTCCCCACTCCACTCTAGGCCCACCTCCAACCCCCACTCCAACTCCTGTCTGGAGCACGCCACATTCCCCCCAACAAAGTCTTAAGCGCCGCCAAACAGTTTAGGACTTTCTGGGAGGAAGGTAGGGGGAGGAGTGGAGATGAGGTGCTTTCCTGCTCCCCCTCCCTCCCAGAAAGTCCTAAGCACTGCCAAACAGCTGTTTGGCAGTGGGGGAAGCGCTGGGAGGGAGAGGGAGGAGCGGAGAAGTGGAATGTGTGCAGTGCTCCCTTGTAAAGTCACTGCTCTTTCACAGAATCTTACTAGCAGGCAGCCGAATGATGTTATAAGGGAGCACTGCACAACTTTAAACAAGCATGTTCCCTAATTGAGCAGGGACGTAACATTGAAACAACATTAAGCAGGATGACGTTAAATGAGGAGTTACTGTAAGCACCTTTATTGGCTATTTTGGCAAAGAGGCCCAGGGTTGAATGGGCAAAGAAGCTGAAGAATCCACTCTTATGTAGAGATGGTCCTCTGATTTGGTTTATGGTAAATTGCTCACCACTGTGGAGGAAATTTGCACCACTGCTACATGTGCTAGATATCTTTTTAAATGTAGGCTTTATATGCTTACAAGTTTAACTTCTGTACTCAGAAGGATAATGGAGCAAATAATTAAGCAATCAATTTGCAAACATGTAGCAGATAATAAGGTGGTAAGTAACAGTCAGCATGGATTTGTCAAGAACAAGTCATGTCAAACCACCCTGATAGCTTTCTTTGACAGGGTAACAAGTCTTGTGGATGGGGCAAAGCAATAGAACTGGTATATCATGACTTTAGTAAAGCTTTTGATACTGTCTCTCATGACCTTCTCATAAACAAACTAGGGAAATGCAGCCTAGATGGAGCTATTTTGAGTGGGTGCAAAACTGATTGGAAAACCATTCCCAGAGAGTAGTTATCAGTGGTTCACAGTCATGCTGGAAGGACATAACAAGTGGGGTCCCGCAGGGATCAGTTCTAGGTCTGGTTCTGTTCAATATCTTCATCAATGATTTAGATAATGGCATTGAGAGTACACTTATAAAGTTTGTGGATGATACCAAGCTGGGAGGGGTTACAAGTGCTTTGGAGGATAGAATTAAAATTCAAAATGATCTGGACAAACTGGAGAAATGGTCTGAAGTAAATAGGATGAAATTCAATAAGGACAAATGCAAATTGTCCATTGCAAATGCAAATCCATTTAGGAAGGAACAATCAGTTGCACACATACAAAATGAGAAATTACTGCCAAGAGTGGAGAACTGCGGAAAGAGATTTGGGGGTCATAGTGGACCATAAGCTAAATAGGAGACAACAGTGTAATGCTGTTGTAAAAAAAAAAAAAGAAGCAAACATCATTCTGGGATGTATTAGCAGGAGTGTTGTAATCAAGACATGAGAAGTAAATCTTGTGCTCTACTCTGCACTGATTAGGACTCAACTGGAGTATTGTGTCCAGTTCTGGGCTCCACATTTCAGGAAGAATGTGGACAAATTGGAGAGAGTCCAAAGCGACAAAAATGATTAAAGATCTAGAAAGCATGATCTGTGAGGGAAGATCGAAAAAGAATTGGGTTTGTTTAGTCTGGAAAAGAGATGATACAGAGGGGACATGGTAACAGTTTTCAAGTACATAAAAGGATGTTACAAGGAGGAAGGAGAAAAATTGTTTTCCTTAACCTCTGAGGGTAGGACAAGAAGCCATGGGCTTAAATTGTAGCAAGGGAGGTTTAGGTTGGACATTAGGAAAAAGTTCCTAACTGTCAGGGTAGTTAAGCACTGCAATAAATTGCTTAGGGAGGTTGTGGAATCTCCATCATTGGAGATTTTGAAGAGCAGGTTGGAAAAACACCTGTCAGGAATGGTCTAGATAAAACTTAGTCCTGCCATGAGTGCAGGGGACTGGACTGGACAAGACTGGACTCTTCGGGTTCCTTCCAGTCCTATGATTCTATGCCCAGGGCTGCCAATCCAATGTTTTTCATGAGTAGTGACAAAAATCAAAACAAGAACCAATAACTGGAAACTGAAGACAGACACATTCAAATTTGAAATTAGGCACGACTTTTAACAGTGAGAGCGATTATACATTGGAACACACTACTAAGGGAAGTGGTGGATTCTCCATTTCTTGATGTCTTTAGATCAAGATGGGATGCTTTCCTGGAAAATATGCTTTAATCAAAGACAAGTTATTGGGTTGGTAATGGGTGAACTTATATTGCCTATGTTATACAGGAAGTCCGACTAGATCAGGGATCGGCAACCTTTGGCACACGGCTCGCCAGGGTAAGCACCCGGGCAGGCTGAGCTGGTTTGTTCACCTGCCGCGTCCACAGGTTTGGCCGATTGCTGCTCCCACTGGCTGCGGTTCACTGCTCCAGGCCAATGGGGGCTGCAGGAAGTGGCATGTGTTGAGGGATCTGCTAGCCGCCACTTCCTGCAGCCCCCATTGGCCAGGAGTGGTGAACTGCAGCCAGTGGGAGCTGCTATCAGCCAAACCTGTGGAAGCGGCAGGTAAACAAACAGGCCCAGCCCGCCAGAGTGCTTACCGTGGTGGGCCGCGGGCCAAAGGCTGCTGATGCCTGGACTAGATCTAACCGCCTCCTCTGTCCTATGAATCTATTAATCTACTAGATTCCTTTGTAAAAGGTTGTGAAAATAGCACACTAGTAGGAATGGGAGATGTTGATTCCCTGGTTATAGTCTAATGTAAGACAGAAAGAAAGCCATCTTTGATTTCATTTTATATGATCTGGAATATGGCTGGAGAAGCATGTAGCAATGATTTGTTAAAGGTTGGGGAGGTTATAATTTGACACACAAAGTTTATAGGAACAACCAACAAAGTCATCTTACTATTATCTTTGACCTTATTGCAATACCAGTGAGTTATTTCTGCATCAGCCAAAGCACTAATATCATTGCTTTCATCAAACATAATATCATCCTTTACCATTAATGTCACCCCACCTTTCACTTTATTTTGTCTATCTTTTCTGTAAACTCGGCACCTTGGTATTTTTAATCCACCATCGTTTCCTTGGTTTAGTCATGCCTCAGTAATGTCAATGATACAGTACCTCTCCCCCAGTAGATATGCCTTGAATTCATCAGTCTTGTTATGTATGCTTCTAGCAATGTACCCCGTAAGAGATATTTTATATTTCAGTTTCCTTTCTCTCAGCTATCTCTTTCTCCTTTCCTTATCAGTATCCCTTACAATGCTTGTGTGTCGGTACAATCCTTTGAATTTAGGTCCTATGGGCCTGATTCTGATATCACTTTACGCTGGAGTAAGTCTATTGATTCCTGACTTATACTAGAGTAAGTGGGATAAGAAGCAGGCCCTGCGTCTCTACATTTCTAACCTTCTTCTCATTATTAATGTTTTAAAACACTACCAGATTGCTTCAACTGATGTGTTTGGTTCAGATGCAGCCCATTTCCCCCCCCCCCCCCAAGAATATAATGTAAAAAATGATGCATTACATGTCTCTCTCAATGACAACACCAAAAACAGACTCAGGGAGGGGAAGAAACCCACAGAGCATAGAAAGAATGTGTACGTTATCTACAAAGTGACAAAAAGGACTTATCCATGATAAAACCTGCAAAACTTAAACTGTGCAAACTTCACCTTCATTTTGCATTATTAGTATTGTCAAATATTTATATAGTACCTTACCTTTACATAAGTTTTCCCAACACAGATAAAGCACATTCCCTTCTCCAAAGAGCTTGCAATCTAAATAAGACAAGACATAGGATGACAGTTCAGGAAAGGAGCGTGGGAAGATTGTTGATAAGGGAAAGAAGGGAAGGGGAAATGATGGAAGATTCCTTTTATTATTATTTTAAAAGAGTTCATACAACTAAGGAACTCTGCATACTGCAGGAGCGAGGGCAATAGACATGTTACTGATAAAGCCATGTTTGCATTTAAATGTGCCTTTGAAATTTTGTGGTTTACACAGAAGCAACTCAGCTTTCTCAAAATAAAACAAACGTTACCCCTCCATGGGCTCTATCCATGTATGAAATTATACATAAAAGTGACTAGTGATTTGGGTATATTGGTTTTTGGGTGCCCAACATGAGAGATCTTAAAAGGACATTTTTTTTCAGAGGGTATGTACTTAGCACTTTCTGGAAATCAGGCCCGTTCAAGGTGTCTCAAGTTAGTTTCACCAAAATTGAGGCATCTAAAATCATTTAGTCACTTTTGAAAATGTAGACCATAGATCCTGGGGTAATAGCCCCCAAATGACAGCAGATGCTAACTGCACATGGGGATAATATATTCAGGAGAGATCCTGGCCCACTGCTTAAAGAGCTGGCACAGAGTTAACAGGAGTTTGGATCTCATATTAATACGCTGTCTATCCTCCATACGTGGCTACTCACAGTTCTGGTTCCTCCTGCCCTTTCCCCCAGCTCAAACCTGCTGGGACCATACAGCCCACAGGAGTTACTACATCCCTGACAATGACATTGCCTTAGGTTATAAGGGGATGGATTGAGCATGGGCATTTGCGTGGAGTGGGATCTTAGGATCCACCCTGCAACAGTGGCTACACTGAATTTGGCACAGGCATGCACAGTTAGGATACAGCTTGTTTACACAGTGAAGTTTTTGCAGATTAGGTTTGTGCATGCTAACTACTACAGAATAACTATTCCAAACTAATTGCGTCCACCTGGCCACTTTACCTACTTGCTTCTGAATCAGTGCATAAACACAGCATGGACTTTTTTTTTTAAAATAAATACTCAGCATTCTGGGTGGGTATCCTGTTGTGCTCTGTCCCACTCCTGGGCTCTCTTCATGCTGGGGTTTTTCTTGCAGCTCATTGTGGGACACATACTAGAAGCCACTGTAATTCTGGGACAGCAGCAAATTCCCATGATCCCTCTCCTTGGATCACGGATTCATCTGTCTTTTGCAAGTCTGAATCATTTTCAAACTGCTCTCAGCCAGCATGGTGGGAACACAGCTGTGCATCACAATCCAGGCACTCGTTAATATGTACAGGCTGCTGGAATAATACGTGGATAGCTTTGGCTTTGGAAGCTAATACTGTGCTGCTGAGCTGTTTTTGGTAGAGAGAGAGGATGAGAATGGAGCAGCTTGTGGATCACCCTGGGGCTTAGGCAAGAGATAGGCATCTGGACACCTAGAAAGAGGCAGCAGCATGCATGCCCAAAAGCAGAAACTTGGGTTCCTAGAGACAGTGAAAATTTAGAAACTTGGTTTAGTTGCCCACAGGGTTAGGCAGGAGTTTTGTGAATCACACTGGAGCCTATAGTGGGATTTAGGTGCCTAAACCCCAGATTGAGGCATCTAAATTTGGGATTTAGGTGCCTGTAAATGGATTGATTCACCACTGAAGCCTCCTTGTGGCCAGACATGGTGTAGCTGCTCTCTCCCTACTGAGTATCTCCTGCCAGAAGCTGCTGTGCTACTTGGTGACCTGCCTCTTCCTGTGACTTTGTGATTCAGCCAGATGACTTTAAAGTCTCTTTCCTTCCAGAGTGGTCCATGAGCAAAAAGCAAGAGGAATTAATGCAAATAAACAGAGTTAATAAGAAATAGAGGGGAATGTTTCCCTCTCAGGGTGCATCAGAATTTGGCCAGCCCATCTCTCAGGTGGTGGGGGAAGGCCTTGAGGCAGTGGTTTTCTGGGAATCTCCTGCCTTCAGTCAGCCCTTTCCTCCAGAGCTGAGTGCTGAAGATGTTTTCTTCCCTGGTCTGCCAACAAGTGAGCTGCTCTGCTCCCGTTTTAAGCTCCTCTTCCAAACTGTGCGTGTCTTGCAGATGTGGTGGGGCTGAGCTACCTGAGCCCAGAGCATTTCCTTAACTCCTTGTTGTCCAATGTGGGATTTATATATCCTATCACACACCCTCCCCATCAAGATGGCACTCAAGGATCTAGGACTAGCAAATTATTCCCTCATGCCCCCCACTGGAAAATACTTTAGTGTGTTCGTGAGTGCTTTTCCTGCTCCATAATGAACTTGGAAGGTGTAAGGCTGGAGAGACAGGTTCCAGCGCATAAGCCCAGTGGGTTCTGTCCTTCATGACATTTAACCACCTTAAGGGAGCATAATCAGTGACTAGCTTGAATGGATTTCTGAGGAGGCAATATTGCAGCCAGTCCACGGCACATTTAATGGCCAGTCCTTCCTTTTCTATCATGGAATATGCCTGCTCCCAAGGGAACAGATTGAATTTCAGATAGAACACAGGGTGTTCCTCTCCATTTGCTCCCTGGGACAACACTGTGCCTAGTCTCACTTCTGAAGCATCAGTTTGCAAAACGAACTCTTTTGAGAAGTAAGAACTGAACAGGACAGGCTCATTGTACAGGTGGCCTTTCAGCTTTGGAAAGGCCTTTTCACTGGCCTTTTACCAGTGAATCTTCTTGGCGCTACTGTCCTTAATTAGATCTGTGAACATGGCTGCTATCATCAGAAACCTCAGCACAAAATTCCTGGTAGTAACTTGCGAGCCCCAAAAATCTTTGGATTATTTCTTCATGGTTGGGGTAGAGCATGCTCAGAGGGCCTGGACTTTGTCCATGAGGGACTGGACTTGACCTTCCCCAAAGTATAAACCAACTAGATGGTCTCTTCTTTTCCAATCTCACATTTTGCTGGTTTTGCAGTAAGCTGAGCCTCCCATAGGGAATGAAATACAGAGGCAATTTGTGCTAGATGTTCCTCCCAGTTTCAACTGTAGAGGGCCACGTCATCTAAATAGCTTGCTGCATATGAGCCATGTGATTGAAGAACGTGATCCATGAGCTGCTGGGGCACTGTGGAGGCCAAATGGCATAGTCCTAAAATGACAGAGGCCAAACAGTGTGGCAAAGATGGTTTTCTCCCATGAGTCCAGTCTGAGTGGGATCTGCCAGTATCCCTTGGTTAGGTCTAATATGGTGCTATATCAGGCCTCAACCAGTCAGTCTCACAGTTTGTCCACTTGGGGCATGGGATAAGCATCACATTTGAAGATAGTATTGACCTTTCTAAAGTCTATGCAAAACTGGCCATCCTGCTTTAGGAAAATAGATCTGACTTCACTAGTCACTGCAGATTCTTCAACGAGCCCTTGTTCATGTACCTCTTAATTCATAGTCTCCTGCATTTGGGGCAGGGGAGTGGCCATGGATTCTCACAGATGAGTTTCCCAGGATCTGTCTGGATATGGTGTTTTATGAGATGAGTCTGCCCCAGCTGGGAGACAAACTCCATCAAGAAAGCTTTTACCAGGCTTCTCCAATCTGTAAAAGGCCTGGGTTTGGTGAGATATGCACTTGTGCCCCAGCTCTGGCTTAAGGGGATGAGAAGCAATAAATATGCTCTCCTGCTCCTTCCATGGCTTCAGAAGTTTAATATGGTATACCTCGGTTAGCTTCCTCTTGTCAGACTGCCTGATTTCATAATTAACTGGCAGACTTGGCAGACTATTTTGTATGCCCCATGCCATTTAGCAAGTAACTCGGCTTCTGCACTGAGGAATAGAAGAAATACCTGATCACCTGGCTTAAATATGTGCATACATATCACTTTGTGATAGACTCTTTGAGCCTGTTGACAATGAGATTTTCTTTGGCCAACGTCCTAGGGTTTCAAGCCTCTCCAAGAGTTTCAGTAGGTACTGTATAACATTCTCCATCCTAGGAGCCTGTTCTTCCCAGATCTCATGGATCAAGTCAATTCCCCATGGTTGTCTCCCATATAAGAGTTCAAATGGAGAGAATCCAGTAGCCGATTGGGAAACTTCTCAAATTGCAAATAACAGGGGAGGGATCAGCTGATCCCAGTGACAGGGGTCCTCAGCAGTAAACTTTTTTTTTAACATCCTTTTCAGGGTCTGGTTAAATCATTCAAGCAGACTATCCATTTGCAGATGACAGACAGACATATGTAAAATCTTTATTTTTAGTAGATTACACACCTCCTTCAGTAGCCAAGACATAAAATTAGTGCCTTAGGTACCTGTTCTCTGGCAAAGACTTTTAGCAGTTCCGTTGCAATAGTGGGGGACATAGTGGGATTGACTTGGGATAGCAGGTAGTGTAATAAACTATAACTAATACGTGTTTGTTCCCAGCTGCACTTTTTTCTAATGGCCCAATAAGATCCATCCTGATCTTTTCAAATGAGATGCCTAAGATGGGGAGTGGGATCAGAGGGGCTTTTGTCACTCCTTTAAGTCCTATGAGTTGGCATTCAGAGCAGGAATGCAGGAGTCTTTAACTTCTTGATGAATCCTTGGCCTAAAAAAGTGAGGCAGAATCCTGGCCAGGTGACCAACAGAAGGGATAGCATGAACTAGGTGCATGACTTCACACTTATGAGGTCATAATCACCTGTACCTAAGTTACCATTAATTTTTAATTCTGTGATCAGTTCCTCTTTATCTCTCAAGAATAGGTCTAATATAGAATTCCCCTGGATTTGTTGCAACACTTTTGGAGTTAGGAAGTTGTCCCTCTATAATATTTAGAAATCCCAAGAATGTTTTAGTACTGACAGCATGAGACTTTGAGCATATGTCACTCAGATTGAAATACCCCACTCCTCCTCCTCCCCATTATAAGTAGAGGTCATCTTGTGGTGGTCAGTCACAGATACCCAACTAATACCCTGTCATGTACTTTATCTAGTAGGATGTTGTAATATAAAACATAATACTTACTGACAGAAGTCCCTTCCCCAAGACTATCAGGGTGGTATCTGTATGAATTTCAGGAGCTGTCTGTTCCTCTGGGGCTGGCTCAGGCTCTTGCATAGAAAAGAGAAAGCTTGGCTTTCAGGCAACAGCTCCACCACTTCCTCAAAGTCCTGGAGTCTTTACATTGAAGATTATTTTTATGTTATGAAGTTTAATTGTTGGTTTATTATTAATCTTTTAAAGATTATATTGAAATAAGTCTTTGCAATAATCATTCAGATCACATAACCAAAACAACAGCTACTTGATCCTTGTTACTAGGGTACTTATTTTGCCAGAAAGCCCTTTGGATTGTTTAAAACATTCAAAACCACCACTTAAGTACCTTTAAATTCAAGAGAAAGCAAATATGACAAACAGATTAAAGGTTTGTAAGCCTAGGTCCTTTGACACATCCTAAGATCCTCTAATTCATTCTCCATTGCATATACAAAAGAGTTCCAGGAATGTTTGATGGGCACATAATCTGTAGAATGACTTGGAAAACAAACACATCAAAAGGAACAAAGAGGAAGGAAGAAAGTGGGGACTGCTCCAGGTTCTGATGAATACTCAGTACAGGGTGGGAATAAATAGCAATTGAGGGAGAAAAACACAGATTCATACGCAGTACAAGAAACATTGTGTAAAATGCATATTTAGCCTAGCAGAAGTCTATTTATAACCCAAGACACTCAATACCCTGGCAATGGACACAATAGAAGAACCTGAATAGAATGTGCTTGAGAGAGACTGATCTGTGTCAATCATTAGCATTTGGTTAGGATTGTTTCAGAAAGGAAGGTGCTGTGTTTAGTGCCCCCATCTTGACAGCGCAGCACTTCCTGCAGAACTCTGATTGCCCTCAGCTTAGTGTGAGTTGAAGGTGATTTGCCCCTTGCAGGATAGAGGACTTAATGAATAATTTGAAATAGACGAATAAAAAGTAATACACATGTATAAAATCAGACAAAATGTCCTTGAAAATTCTGGGGAAGGAGATGGCTCCCCCAGTGACATGCATGACAGAATGGAAATATATTCCTTTTGCCTTTTCTCAAATCAAGGGCACATGACTGAACCTTAAACAGTGAGCCATGAATGGATATGTCTAAAAACTGCAAATAAAAATAAATCCAGCATTTTAATAAATATTCTGTTCTTGTTAGGATGCAGTGACAACTCAGTGGGAAAATTAAATATGAGCATCCTAGAAACACCTGGCTTCTCATCACTTCTTGTTTTTGAGGTATTCCAGCCAGCTCATGTCACCAACGTGACATTCATCCTGGCAACTGATGTAGCAGGTCATGCCTATTTCCAAAGCATTTCTGGTTATGTTTTTTAAACAGAGTCTGAAGGACACATTTTTAAAGGGGTTTTCAAACTGGCCTCCACTAATGCTCATAGAAACACTTGTACTCTGTCAGGAATGAGGGCCTGCAGCTGGGCCTGCCAAGTTATCAGGCAGTCAGTGAATACAGCTGGATCAGTCAGGTAGCTTGCTCTTAAGCCCAGCAGCTTCAGAGGATCAGTGGCAGTTTATTGCATGCACCTGTAGATTCAGTGTCTCCTTTGCTCTAATCCCTGCTCCTGCACTACTCCAGTCTAGACCTTGCCCTGCGGCCAGCCATCCTTGTTCCAGTCCTATTCCAGCCTTGCTTCTGCCTCAGAACCAGCCCTGCTCCTGCCCTCCCTGACTTCAGGTAATCTCATTATGACCCTTGCCTCTGATTCCTGGCTCTGACTTGGTCTTGACCCTTGGTTTTGGTATTCAGACTCTGATTTTGGTTCTGACCGTTGACTCTGATCTCTGGTTTTGACTTTGCTTTAACCTTGGGCTTTGGCATTTGGACTCTGACCATTAGGCCTGACTGACTGCAACCTGATCTCCTGACATACTCACTCTAAAACATCAATGATAAGAAGGCCCAATCATGTACCTGGACAAGTGATAGGGATCAAAAATGCACATGCAGGTGTTTTTCCCAGGAAAAGTTGTGGATGCACAATGGAGGCTGGGTTTGAGAATTTGGGCCCAAAGTTTTCTACTTTGTAGGCTTCTTACATATTAGCCTGTATGTTCTTCAGGGAAAGGACTGTCTCTTGGACCTGGTGTACACTACAAAGTTTTGCCAAAACAGCGGTCTTGGCTAGGAGTATGGGGGGAGGGGGTGGCACACACACTCTTGCTGACTTAGCTATTCTGGCAAAACCCCAGTGTAGATGCTATGCCAATAGAAGGGTCCTTCTGTCAGCATAGCTACTGTTGTTTTGGAAAATGGTATAGATATGCAATGGCAGAAATCCTTCTACTGGCTTAGGCTACATCTCTGTTAGGGGTTTTGCTGGTGCAGCTATACCGGTCAAGGGTCTGTGGTATAAATGAATCCTTACTATATGCTTCTACAGCCCCTAACACAATGGAACTCCAATCCCAGAACTTGGGACTTTAGGTACTACTGTAATGGAAATAAATAGTAGTCCTACTTTAGCTATCAAAAATTTTGCTTTTCTCCACCAACATATCTTCTCCCCAGCTTGGCTCATGCTGGTGGGAGAAGGAGCATTCCCTGAGGCTGAGCATAGTTCTTACTTTACTGTCACACAATGCTGCAAGCATTGCCTTTTTGGGCATGGTGGGAGGCATGCTAGATAGTGAGGATAACCTTTACAGCAGACATCACAAGCATTCTCCCTGTGCAATGCTGCCCCTGTTGAAAAGCACATGTGCACCTTCTCACCACTCATGGAGCCACTCTTACTGTTGGCAGCATTAGTACCCCCAATGTTTTCCTGCCCAGCCATGCAAATACTGGATGCTGTCACTGCTAGTGTGCTACAGATGTAAAGGACTCGCTGTTCCCTCTTTTTCCTTCAGTAAAGCCATGCTGGAGCAGCTAGAATTAGGCTCAAAGTGTTTATCTTTAAGGCCCTAGTTTAAGCATGTACCTGATTTTTTCCCATGGCACATCAGTAATCCTACTGACTTAAACCAGGGTCTAATGCTTTTTATTTATAACTTTTTTTTTATTGTTGTTGCCTTAATAATGTTGCTTCATTGCTTTTTCAGGAGTGACATAAAAACAGATAACTCCATTACAGAAAGATGAAAGTAATGAAACAATCTGTTTGTTTGGTTTTTATAACAGTGTGAGACACTGTTTGAGTAGCATACTGTGATTTCAGTTACTTCATTTCCTATATCTCACTAATGCACTCAAGGTACATCCAATAACACACAATAAACAGACAAATGAAGAAATCAATAAAGCAAAGAAAATTATTGTGGCACTGCACATACGGTGTCTCATTACATAGTTTGCTCCTTAGTTAGCATATAAACTATTTCCTAATTGATTTTGTACTTTGCGTACAACTATTACAAATTCAAAGCAGCATAACCTCACATGTTGCCAAAGTCAATAAGAGAAGCAAAACAGACGCTTCACATCGTGATTGTTGTTTTTTTCTAACTGAGCAGTATTCCACTTCAGCTTTCACACCATTTCAAAGATTTTTTCCAAATTTGCATCTCCAGTTATCTCTGTCATTGGGAAGTTATGGAGGAAGACGTGGTGCTTCCACAGTGTTGTGCAGTGCTGTGAAGTAAATCTGTAATTTTACATGTGCAAATTGAGGTCCAGGGATGGATAGATGCATATGCTCCAGAAAGAGAACATGATTTATCTGGTGGTACAAAACAAGCATCGAACTTACAAAGCTTCTTGTGAAGCCAGACACTGAATGATCCCCAAAAGAAGAGCTAACTTCCACATGAATTTTCCATTGTAGCAACATTCCCCTTTCTCCTCTTTTTGTCCCAGACAAAAGGTCAGATTTCTCATGGAAAACTGGCTATGGAATTTCACCTGGTTGAATACTGGAACTCTCCTCCAACCTGCTCTGCAAAGGATCTTTCCAATCAGAGTAGCTCCCTTTTTTTAAACCTGTCACTTGTCTAAGAGAGATTATGACAATATTTTAAAATGACATTTTTATTTCTTCACAGTGGATCAGGCAATCCAGTCTCCTCAGTGTCACAGGCCTTTAATATTATAATTTTGTTGTTGTTTGACTGTGGTTTCCGCTGTCACAGTATTTCCTCATCATAATTCCACAACATTTCTCAACAATTAAGGGAACATTCTTCTATGTTGATTTGTATAAAGCACTGGGGACCCATCATATCATAAATCCAAACAGGTCACTTCTCTCCTTCTCTGGGGTAGTCCAATAACCCCAGTATTATGAGGTCTGACTTGGTTCTTAATTATTTCTAGACACAGGTTTCATATCTTGTTTTCTTTTTGCTATTATTGCTGCTGTTGTAACAATATTAAATAACCCCATAAGCAGTGATATTTTTCAGCATAAGCCTTGACAATAGCCTAGTTTCACAGTCCAGTGTTCCAAAGAGTCAAGTCTAAAGTTCTTATTGCTAAATACAAGATGCCAGTCTGTTCAAATTGCATAGTGTTTTCATCTCAGACTATTCTTTTCTAGCAGAGTTTCCGCAGTGGCTGAAGACCACAAAAATTTCTGAGGGAGATGTTGTTGAACCTTATGTTCCTTCCTCAGACATCTATCTATTTTATTTATTTATTTTTTAACCTTATTTATTTGCTCCTCCTGGTCTTGTGTTACACCCAACCTCACAAGCTAATTGGAAGCTGTAGATGCCCAGAAGGGAGAGGAATTGTTCAGACTACAGTGGCAGCTGACAACTTTTCTGATAGGTGAGGCACAAATAACACAATAGTTATTTCCACCCCGGCCCTGTCCAATATATAATTTAATAGCTATTAAAAGCTTACCTTATTTATAGTGAAGAAGCAGCAGATGCGCCTGGGAACTGGCAATGCCACCGTTGGCTCCTCACACGCAAGCATGGGGCTTGCCCTGTGTGGAAGGGGGCCAGGGAAGAACAGAGCATAGGGCCCATCACCTCCCCCTGCAGCCTTTAACAGCTACCATCCTGTCATGGCCTCACCAAGCCATGGTTACCCCAACAATACTCTTACAAAGGGACTAGTGGGCATGGCAAATTGGCATAGTATTAAGGAAGTGTGGTGAGACAGTACTAGGTATCACAAGATTTGACCCTCACACAGCACTACATTCTTTGAACTTTCTTGTGTTGTTTCACTAGCAGAGAGAGTGAGTTGTGACACTTAAATCACAACTACATCTATATATTTATCAAATAAAAAACATGCAAAATGTATTTTGTAACTTCGGGGAATTCTTGGGTAAGCTGTGCCTCGCTTGCCTAGGCTTACAAGCTGCCCCTGTTTGAGTGGTTGAAGGGTTAGCAGCCGCATAAGAATAGTGGAATAGAAGTTAGCAGTTAAAAAACAAAACAAAAAACCCCCAAAACTCTTAACAGGAAGATGTATTAGAATATGGAAAAGTCTTTGAAGACGTTCTCAGAACTACTTGAAACTACACTGATCAAAGCACAAAGTTTTGGGAAAAGCTGCATAGGTAGGATGATGGACTGTATGGGCTAAAGTGGATTTTCCTCTCCCTAGCCTCTATGATTCTCATATAAATTTACTTCATAATTAACTGCAGTGGAAGTGCAGACTATGAAATTTCAGTGAGTACCTTGAAACTTCTCTGTGGTAATGGTAGGTTTAAGCCCTGATTCTGGTACCACTGAAAGCAATGGCAAAATTCCATTGATCTCAGTAGTACAGGATCAGCACCACATACAGCTTAGGCCTGGTCTACACTACGAGTTTTTATTTCAAATTTAGCAGTGTTAAACTGAAGTAACACTGCACCCGTCCACACAACGAAGCCCTTTATTTCGCAATAAAGAGCTCGTAATATCGATATCTGTACTCTTCCCCATTCTATATCTTGCTGTGTTATCCTCAGGAGAGTGATATCGTTCATGGTAACCTGGTTGAAATACGGGAATCTAAGGCCATGGCTACACTGGAGAGTTGCAGCGCTGGTGAGGGGGTTACAGCGCTGCAACTTAGGATGTGGCCACACTTGCAAAGCACGGCCAGTGCTGCAACTCCCTGGTTGCAGCACTGGCTGTACACCCGGTCAAGCCTCGGGTGTAGCGATTCCAGCGCTGGTCAGCAAGTGTGGACCCCACCAGCGCTTTTATTGACCTCCGGGGTATAAGGAGGTATCCCAGCATACCTTTTAAGCCTCTCTGGTAATCCTGCACACTCCACTGCCCTGGGCTCAGCTGACCCCACCTTTAAATGCCTCGGGAATTTTAAAAATCCCCTTCCTGTTTGCTCAGCCAGGTGTGGAGTGCAATCAATCAATCAATCAGCGACCATGCCTCCACGCCCCAGATGAGCCCCAGCATGGAACAGTTCCGAGCTGCAGGACCTCATCAGTGTTTGGGGTGAGGAAGCTGTGCAAGCACAGCTGCGCTCCAGCCGGAGAAATTATGATACCTTTGGGCAGATATCACAGTCCTTGCTGATAAGGGGCCATGAACGGGACGCGTTGCAGTGCAGGGTAAAAATTAAGGAGCTGCGCAGTGTTTACTGCAAAGCCCGTGAGGGAAATCGCCGCTCAGAAGCTGCCCCCACAACCTGCCATTTTTACAAGGAGCTGGATGCCATACTTGGGTGTGACCCCACTGCCAATCCTAGGAGCACGATGGAAAGTTCAGAGCAGGGAGAAGTGGGGGATGGTGTAGAGGAAGCCGAGAGTGAGGCTACTGGGGTGGAGGGAGACACCCCGGAGTCCCAGGAGGCATGCAGCCAGGAGCTCTCCTCAAGCCAGGAGGAGGCTAGCCAGTCGCAGCAGCGGGAAGTTGCTGGTGAAGAAGAAGCAGAGGAGCGTGCTCAGGGTAAGCAGATTTTATGTTTTGGGAGAGGAGGGTTTGGGTTATGGCTGCCTGCATGCATGCCTAAACGTGGAATAGCCCATTGATTTGCTCTATCACGTCTCTGTAATCGGCCTCGGTAATCTCTTGAAAAGTTGCAGCCAGAGCGTGGGCAATGTGCTTTAGCAAGTTTATAGGGAGAGCCACCGTGGTCCTTGTCCTGGTCAGGCTAACTCATCCGATCCACTGTGCAGCGAGGGATGGTGGGACCATGGCTGCACACAGGAAAGCTGCATAGGGGCCAGGGCGGAATCCACATTGCTGTAGAAGACCCTCCCTCTCTTCCCAGGTAACACGCAGCAGTGATATATCTGGCAGTAGGAAACCCTGTTGAGAATTTAGGGATACTTCAGTGCAGGGTGCCAGGTTCGCGGTCCCCCCCCCCCTTCCAGCAGGTTGCGAGCACCGCTGTGCGTTCTGCCCCCCCCCCCCCCAGCAGCAGCCCGGCAGTTCTGCGGACTGCCACACCCCCCCCCCCCCCCCCGGCCAGCAGCTCGCCAGCTTCATGTTCCCTACTGTCCCCTGTGCAGGCCACCAGCTACCTCCTCTACCCAGTGCAGATAAACCCCAGTGAGCCATCAGTCAGTTCCCCCTCCCAGGTGAACTCGGGGCAGAAACACTCACCTCATTGCTCGCCATGCCTTCGCTTCCCTGGCCTCTCTGTGTTATGTTAGGTATGTGGGAATGATGCTACAAAAAGTCTACAAACTCCTTCACTGTGTGATAATAAACAATGTAGCCTCTGTGTATTACATGTTTCTATCTGTTTTTTTTAGTGACCTTGACTAATGCAGCCGGATCACCGGCCTCACGTCGCTTGCAGAACTTGAGAAAAAATCCGTGAAAATCAAAAGAAGAATTGATCAAAGCAGTTATGAATCACTACAACAGAGAAAGTAGGAAGACGCAGGAATGGAGAGAGAAAATGTATGAGTGGAGGCAAACACAAAGCAGGAGAAAGGAATTGGCTACCAAAAAAACCTCAAAGCACATGATAAGCCTCCTGGCTCGCCAAACTGACTCTCTTTCGAGTCTCTCATAGCCATGCAGGCAGATCTGTCCCGTAGTAACCCCCAACCCTCCCAAAGCTCTCTTTCTTGTTCCCCAGTATTAGCACAAAACACCTTTCTCCAGCAGCCAGTTTCTTATTACCCCCAGCTGCCCCCAACACCTGTACGATCACCTACCAGCCCTGATAACTACAATACTTACCCTGTGCACTCCACCCCCATTACTCTGCAGCATAGTAATCCTGAAGTGCAGCAGACATTGAACAGCAATCCAAACAGGACATATTCAAACCTCTGAATGTACAGTCCACCACCCTAACCCCCCTGGCTTTATTTGTACTGTACTTTGAATAAATGATTTTATGGCTTTTACAATACTTTTTATTATTGCAGAAAGTGGTAAATACTATACCCCAAGGTAGAAGGGAGCACAGCAAAGGCACCAAACATTACTGTTGGCTCTCAGCATCAAATTGCTCCCTTAAGGCATCCCTAATCCTTGAAGCCCTTTCCTGGGCCTCTCTCGTAGCCCTGCTCTCTGGCTGTGCAAATTCAGCCTCTAGGCGTCGAACCTCGGAGGTCCATTCCTCACTGAATCTTTCACCCTTCCCTTCACAAATATTATGGAGGGTACAGCACGCGGATATAACAGCGGAGATGCTGCTTTCCCCCAAATCTAGCCTCCCATAAAGACACCTCCAGCGGGCTTTCAAACGGCCAAAAGCACACTCCACAGTCATTCTGCACCGGCTCAGCCTGTAGTTGAAGCGGTCCTTGCTCCTGTCAAGCTTCCCTGTATACGGTTTTATGAGCCAAGGCATTAAGGGGTAAGCGGGGTCTCCAAGGATCACGGTGGGTATTTCGACGTCCCCTACTGTGATCTTGCGGTCTGGGAAAAAAGTCCCAGCCCTCAGCTTCCTGAACAGGGCACTGTTCCGAAAGATGCATGCATCATGCACCTTTCCAGGCCATCCTGAGTAAATGTCAGTGAAATGCCCACGGTGATCCACAAGCGCTTGGAGAACCACAGAGAAATACCCCTTGCGATTAACATACTCTGATGCCAGGTGGGGTGGTGACAGAATAGGAATATGTGTCCCATCTATTGCCCCTCCACAGTTAGGGAAATCCATTTGTGCAAAGCCATCCACAATGTCCTGCACGTTCCCAAGAGTCACGGTTCTTCTTAGCAGGGTGCGATTAATGGCTGTGCAAACTTGCATCAGCACCATTCCAACGGTGGACTTTCCCACTCCAAACTGGTTCGCCACCGATCGGTAGCTGTCTGGAGTTGCCAGCTTCCAGATTGCAATAGCCACCCGCTTCTCCACTGGCAGGGCAGCTCTCAATCTCGTGTCCCTGCGCCGCAGGGTAGGGGTGAGCTCAGCATACAGTCCCATGAAAGTAGCTTTTCTCATCTGAAAGTTCTGCAGCCACTGCTCATCATCCCAGGCTTGCAGGACGATGTGATCCCACCACTCAGTGCTGGTTTCCCGAGCCCAAAGGCGCCGTTCCACAGTGTTGAACACATCTGTTACTGCCACAAGCAATTGAGTGTCTTGAGCGTCAGGCATTTCAATATCATCGTCTGACTCCTCACTGTCACTTTGCAGCTGAAGGAATAGCTCCGCTGCCATACGTGATGTGCTGGCAACATTCATCAGCAATGTCCTCAGCAGCTCAGGCTCCATTTGTAACAGAAATCTCAGAAATCGCGCTGCAGACTCACAATGCCGCCAAACTGCTCGGAATGTGTAGCAAAGCACCACGGGGTGTTGGAACAGGAAGCGGAAAGACTCGCACACTTCCTTCCCCTTCCCACAAGCCACAGCGCCAAAATGGGACGAGGTGCTCTGTGGGATAGCTGCCCACAATGCACCACTCCCAACAGCGCTGCAAATGTGGCCACACTGCAGCGCTGGCCCTACACAGCTGTACGAAAACAGCTGTAACTACCAGCACTGCAGAACTGTAAGTGTAGCCATGGCCTAATTAAGGAGACAGAGGTGGCCATTCCTACCAGGCTGTTTGCCCGTGGCTGAAAAGAAATCCTTCCCTGCAGTTAGCCAAGCAGAGGTGTGGGGGGAGGTTAGCGCCGAGCTTTTTGTGTTTAGCTAGCAGGGATCTTCCCTGATACCAGCCATGCGGTGGGGGGAGGGGTAAAGCAATCATCCCAGAGAATTGGATGGGGGCGGAGGTAGTTTGTGTTCTGCTGCTTTATGTTAACAGGAAAACCGCAGCACTCAACAGGCTTGGTATGTGGGAAAGGAGGGCACTGGATATATGAAGGCTGCAGAAGCTGAAAGACAATGGCTTACCATGGCCACATGCAAGCCGAATTCTGTTGCCCAGACCTGCGTCTGTGATCTCTAACACTAAAGCAGCAGGCACTCAATATTAAGATGCAAAATGCAACCTTGTACTGAAATCAATGTGCTATGTAATGTGAATAGTGTTGTTCACCGTGAAAGAGTATAACCATTGTTCTGTAATATGTATCCTTTTAAATACTTCTCTCCCTTTTTTCCCTCTCTCCTCACAGCTGCAAATTTTTCAAGCCTCCCTCCTCCATCCCAAAGGCATCTCAGATAAGGTGGTGGGGAAAAAAAAAGGACGCAAGACGAAATGTTCTCGGAAATCATGGAATCGATTCACAATGAAAGAGCTCATCTGAATGAGTGGAAGGTCACCCAATCCCAGTACAGGAAAGCTGCCAGTGAACGTGAGGCCATGAGGGACGAACGTGAGGAGAGGAGAGATGCTTGAGATGAGAGGTGGTGGGATGCAACGCTGGGGCCGCTGCGTGATCAAACTGACATGCTCCGGTGTCTGGTGGAGCTTCAGGAACAGCAGAAGGATCACAGAGTAAGCAACCTACCATCCCCTTTCAATCATAGCTTGCTTTCTAAGGAATAAAGTCACTATTTACTAGTGACTCATTCACTATCATTTACAAATCATGTATTCTTTTATTAATTGATTATAAAAAGAGAGAGAGAACTGACAAGGTAGCCCGAGTAGGGTTTGGGAGGATAAGAGAGAAGGAAAGGGCCACTAAAAAAGTTCAAAATAACAGCCTTTTGCTTGGGCTGTCCACTGGGGTGGAGTGAGCGGGTGCACAGAGCCTTCCCCCTCGCGTTCTTACACATCTGGGTGAGGAGGCTATAGAACATGGTGAGGGTGGTTATACAGGGGCTGCAGTGCTTCCTCTCTGTTTAGTATCAGTGGGCTGCCTAATCTAACTCCACTAACATGCATTACGAACTTCCCCTCTTATAAACATCACTATACCAAACACTTCACACTCTTCCACAGTAAAGTCTTCAGAGACAGAGATCTTCACAGTTCTCACTACTTTTTCTGTTTCATTTTGCAGACTTCCATGGTAAGTTTGGGAAGCCTCCTGGGTAAAGAGACCAACAAAGCAAAAATTTCAGTTTTCAATTACAGAATGTATTTCAAGTGTGAAGTATCCCCATACCTTCATTAGTTGTCACACTGTCTCCTCTCAGCACTTCCAGGATCTCTTATGTGTATGGAATGCTCTCCATATCTTTGAATCTCAAGAAGCCTTATTTCTTATGAACTATTTGATAATACTTATTTATTTCTATTTTAATTATGAGATTCATTTCTAGATGTTGTAGGGTCTTATTTATCAATTTTCAATAAAAATAATTTGGAGTAGAAATTAAGAATCCTGTAAAGGGCTTGTAAAGGGCTTCAAATTGTATGTGTTGATTCTTTATCACAGAACCTTTAATATCAAAAGAATCATATTCCTATATTATCTACCATGTTGCATATGTTACTATTGTCCATTCCCTGCCTCAGGTACACTGTGCCCAAACCCACTGAGTCCATACCTCAGCACATAGACAAATTGAGTATCAGAAATTCTACCAATAGCCAATGTTAGTATTAGATGTTAGAATATTTGTAAATCATTTTCCTAAGTTTATAAAAATCTTTTATTTGAATTTTTAATGTACTTTGGAGTCTCCAATTTTGGCAGTATATTGTATCAAAGTCCTTCTACTTAATTAAACAGAATATATCATGATATAATTACATGAAAATGCTTAATTCTATTTGTAAGTAATAAACTGCTTAATTGCTTAAAACTATTTCACCTAAATATCTTTTGCATGCTTATAGTAATTCTTAAATGCAAATAAAGTCAAAAAATTGGCTTGCATATCTTATATGAAAGAATAATATTCCTAGGATTTTCAATATACCTATATCACTCTTCTTTCTCTGGTAGCTTAGTAACTTCAGATGTATAGAAATAACATTTTGTTGCCAGAATATGATACATGACAAGTGTTAAATAACAAAAGAATGATTGTCTGGAGTATATTTCTATTCTTCCCTATTGCACGCAAACTCTCATTTTCCCCTCTATTCTAAGATAATCATTTTAGAACATGTGAAAGAAACATTTATCAATACACACTTTCCATTATTCTTTCTAGTGTGACCCAAAAACACATTAATGCCAACTGGCAAGAGGGTTACAGGAATGTCCTGATTCTTATATGTACATTGATGGTTTGCCAAAGAATGTCATGTGAGCTCTCAAATTAAAGCTGGGGTCTCACTGGTCATTAATATAAAATGTATGTACAGATACTATTTAAGGAGTTATGTATACTGAAAACATATTTTATTAAAGTCAGCATCAAGGTGGAGTTGACAAACAGGCTTTCTGTCAGACAGGAAATGTTTATTCACCTAATCTCTCTGAGATGTAAATTAAGCAGTGTAAGTTAACACAGGGGATATACATTTACTTACAGAAGTCAACAGAGATGTGAAGTCAATAGGGAAGAGCACATAGGAAAAACAAGTGGTGAGGGATTATACTGTCTGAGCACAGTCAACTTTGGGGATATAAATAGAAGGCAAAGAAGACTTCCTCAAACCTGTAGCTAGGAAGGAAATGGACAGAGCACTTACATTCATAATGGGATGACAAACACCCTTGGTTGGAAAAGCTGTGGAAGACTTCTTATGTGAGAAGTTATCCTGCTAAGGTAAGTTTAGTCTCTAGAAAGCATGTTATGGATTTGTTTCATATGTAAACCTTTTGTTTCTATTATCCTTACTTCCTCTATCTTGAATTTTTAGTAATTATTCTAGTTTTCACTATAAATATATTTCAGTGCTGTGATATTAAGCAAGGTGCTGAGCCTGAGTTAAATTATACAAGCTGGTATGTGCATTTTTCCCTTGGGGACAACAGACCTGGTATTTCTTTGAATGCTCACTGGATAAGAGGCTGGACATTACAGGGCAATGTTTCAAAGCACTTGGGGACTGGGGTGTACTTATTGTTAACCTGCAAAGCAAAGTAAGGGCTCTCTTAGCCCAGAGGGGATTGCTTGTTTGACTGTGGCAAGGAGCTGGCACCCAGTTAAGCATAAGCAAATCTCCCTCATGCTGGAGGCAGAAGGGTAACAATGTGACTCATAATCCTGGCTACCTCGAGAACCATCGGAGTTGTCTCAGCCAGCCAGAATGTATGGATGCTGCACCTTAAGGCCCTTATCCTGTGAAGATGTATGTGTGGATTTAATTTGAAACATTGAGTATTCCTGTTGAACTCAGTTGAACTGTCTAGTCCTTGAAGTTAAATCTGCACACAAGTCTTTGCAGGATTGAGGTTTTACTGACTGATCAGTGTACAGTAAATTTCAGTGAGAATACAATATGTAGATTCCTGGACTGACAGATTACCAAGTGTAAATTGGCTTCAGTAACTGTACAGCATGCAAATCTCTGCACTCACATTCACTACTGCACTCAGAACTCACCTTCCGCATGCACAAACCAAACAGAGAGATCTCAGCCTCTCATTTCATTAGATGAAAGCTGCATGTTTGCACATGCTTAAATTCTTCCATAAAGGTATGGCTTACGGGATTACTCCGATTTTACAGAAATTGCTTTTTGGAAACAGATTGTATAAAGTCGAGTGTGGCCACACTAAGCACATTAATTCGGCGGTGTGCGTCTATAGTACCGAGGCTAGCATCGACTTCCAGAGCGTTGTAGGTAGCTATCCCATAGTTTCTGCAGTCTTCCTGCACATTGGAATTCTGGGTTGAGATCCCAATGCCTGATGGGGCAAAAAACATTGTCACGGGTGGTTCTGGGTATATGTTTTCAGGCCCCCTCCCCCTCCCTCCGTGAAAGCAACAGCAGACGACTGTTTCGCGCCTTTTTTCCTGGGTTACCTGTGCGGACGCCATACCACAGCAAGCTTGGAACCCGCTCAGCTCAAGACAGCAGCCATGAACATTGTAAACACATTGCGCATTATCAAGTAGAACCTGAAAAGCCAGTCGAGGAGGAGGCGGCAGTGTGCCAACAAGAGTGATGAGGACATGGACACCATTCTCTCAAACAGCAGTCCTTGGCGCTTTAGAGATTATGGTGTTAATAGAGCAGGTTCATGCTGTGAAATGTTGATTCTGGGCCAGGGAAACAAGCACAGACTGGTGGGACTGCATAGTGTTAGTGTGGATGGGTACAGGATTAATTCAATTTAGCGCTGCTAAATTCAACCTAAACTCATAGTGTAAACCAGGCTTTAGATAATCAGCTATGACTATATCTGCACAGAGTATCCTCTGCCAAATAACTCATATCATCATATATAAATTATTGTAATAATTAGGTGATGTGTAAATACTAGAGTGTGCTAGACACATACAAAAATAAGGCATGTTCCCATCCTAGATGAGCTGTTGGTCTAATTTTTAAGATTGAATTCAGTTCCTATTGAGCGGGAGTATTTTCATTTACTTCAGTGGAACTGAATGGCACTCTTACCCAGGATTCCGTGGGTGAGAACAGCTGACCATGGCAGGAAGAAAAGGAGGATGAAAGTCGCAAGAACAACATTGTGACATTAGTTCCATATTCTTCATATAAATATTGTTATGATATGAATATGGCAAACTAAGATATGCAAGATGGGTCATGTGAGGTGTCATTGGAAAGGTTATGATTTACTGAATGAGATTATCCAATTTGTACACATGTATCATTTCTGTATCTGAAGCGAGAAATATTGTCTATGTAATAATTAAACTGTGTTTTCACCTGGGGACACCCACCAGACAATATTCAAACAGTGTGGATGGGTCATTAGGAAGGACAATATGATTTTTGAAGATCTAATCTCCCTCCTTTCTGAGAAGTTTCTTGGGATGCTGCTTTGACACTGCAGGGTCATGTGATCATGTCACCTGGTACAGGATACCATCTTAAAATGCTGGTATTTTTCCACAGGATGGGGAAACAAAGGGTTCCCGCCATATACTAATCCTATTTAAGGCTGGGGAGCGAGTTAATCTTGGCTCTTCCCCACTGCCTCCCTGCCCAAGAAGGAAGACTGCTGCAAACACCTGAAGAAACAAAGGAACGAAGCTAGAGGAGGCAGGGGCTGACCCAAGAAAGGTCAGCCTGTAAAAGGAATCCCTGGAGATTTAAGCTGTAAGCAGTGCAGTTTACCTTCAAGAAATTCTACAACCTGCTTGAAACAACATTTAGGGTGAGAAATTATTTGTAGCCATTATTCCTTAGTGTATTAAGCTTAGTTTGCATGTTTTTGTTTTATTTGCTCAGTAATCTGCTTTGATCTGTTTGCTATCCCTTATAATCACTTAATTTACCTTTTGTAGTTAATAAACTTGGTTGTTTTTGTCTATTCCAAAACCCAGTTTGTGCAATTCATGGAGGGGGAGGGAAGCTGTGCATATCTTCCTCCACATTGAGAGAGGGGCTGAATTTCATAAGCTTATGCTGTACAAATCTCTATACAGTGCAAGACAATATAATTTTGGATTTATACTCCAAAGTGCTGAGCTGAGTCCTCCCACACAGAACTGATTGCAGACTCTGTGTGATTCTACAACTGGATGTGTCCCTGCCTGTGTCTGTGCTGAAAGGGGGCTTGAGAGCCTGTCACAGCAGCGCAGAGTAAGGGCAACCCAGTGGTGGAACAGGCCAGTTCAGTGGGACCCCAGCATATCAGGTGGCACCCCAGAAGAGGGGTCCAACCCATCACAATCATTTCACAGTTGCTTGGTTTGGTTATGTCTTGATGGCATTACTGACTGGCTTGCTTATGTATTTATTTACATTGTTTAATGATGACTTGCTCATAATCTTATTTTGGCTGTGTGCCTGAATTTTTAACTGTCCTACAAAAATCACCAAGGAAAAATAGAAGTGAAAAAATCCTTCAGATATACTATAAATAAAATCTAGATCTTGAATGTTTTGCATAGGCATGTTGTGCAAAAGCCTGTTCTCTTAATTGTCCAAGGTCATAAGTTCAACTCAGTCTGTTATGTAAAATTGTTAAAAGTCACAAAAGCTGGTACAAACTACATCAGTTAAGTTTTTAAAAAACTGTGTTCAGAGGTCTTCAAGGCTCCTGGTAAAGTCTCAGGTTAGCATGACAACAAGCTGAAAGATTCTAGGACTGGGAGTTAATGGTTATAGAAAAAATCACCAAAATATGTTTTGATATGTTAATACGATGACACTGATATCCATCCTTGCACATTGACTAAATGGGAGCAGTGGGGCAGATGGACAAAAAAGAATGACTCACCCCAATGGGATCCTGGGATTAATCCATGGCACTGTTGGGCCTTCATTGTCCTGATCCTGAAAAGCGCCCTGACCACACTAGGCCAGGAAGAGGGAAACACATGACATCACCACCTCCACTGTCTTCAGCTAAATCTTGAACCACACCTGGAATTCAAGTCTTAAGTTCTTGCTATTGCTTCCTCTCTACTGTGTCATTTTCCTTCCTCACCTTATTTCTCCTCTTCCTTATCTCACTTCTTTTGCCTTCTGCCTAATATGCACATGTTTACACTGCACTAAAAGACCTGCAGCCCCAAGTCTCAGAGCCCAGCTCAGTTGACTCAGGCTCCTGGGGTTTGGGCTAGGGCTAAAAATAGCAGTGTTCATGTTCCTGCTTGGTCTGGAACCCAAGCTCTGAAAGTTGGTGGGGGGAGGTAGGGTCTGAGAGTCCAGCTTGGGTGATAAATGACAATACTGTTTTTTGAGTCCCGCAGCCCAAGCCCTGTGAGCCCAAGTCAGTTGACCAAGGTTCTGAGATTCTGTGCCAGGGGATTTTCTTTGCAGCATAAACATACCCTCAGTGTCTGGCTTAACCACCAAGACCATTCCACCATTTGCAACAGTGCTTTTGCCCAAAAAGACCAGCCTAAAAGCAATGCCTTAAACAGTCCAGTGCTGGTACAAGTTTGCCAGGTCTCAGTGACTGATATGATCACCTGCCATGACTGTGTCTCTCTGCCAACAAGGTTGCAAGAGAAAGTTGGCACCAAAGAAAGAAGCTAAATTTTCTATCTTTTCTATTCTCTCTCTCTCTCCCTTTTGTATGTCTTTCTTGGTCTTAAAGGAAACAGAACTGAGTTGCAACAGCTCAAAACCATCTAAACTAATTTTTCTTCTTTTTCCCTTAACAAAAGAGTTAATGTTATCTTCAATATATCTAAATATATCTAAAATATCTAAAAGGACTGGCAAATAAAAGATTTCCCTATAAAAGAATCTATGCAACTAAAGAGAATAAAGGAAATATGGTAGAGAGTATGTCTTTTTTTTTTTAATGTTTAGTGCTGTAACTGTACCCCTGATTTTTATCACAAAGTTGCAAAATTATTAATGGTAATTGTTACAATAATGTAACATAACCCTGGACCACACTCAACTGTAATGTTGTAACAGTAAACAAGAATTTTATTAACATCTGACCCTTTATTGGACATGAGACATACTCTTAGCAAAACAGCCAGCACTCCCCCACAGCCCCGTTGAAGTCAGTGGGGCTCAGTGTGGAAAAAATTGTGTGCAGTAGACTGCTTTGTTTGGATTTCTTTTAAAATGTATATGCTGCTCTCTGTGTTCCAGAAGGTTAGGTCAAAGAAATGTGCCTCTCACTTGAAGCCTAAGGCAGTGAGGTTTGTGATGGTCCTCAGCTCCTGTGGGAGTTTGCCCCATAGTCTCAGGCTGGTCCATGAGACAGCTCTGTCTCCAACATAGACAAGCTATACCCTGTAGTGTTTGCCCTTTGGATCTGGAACACACTACTGCACACATTCCTGTCTTGGTATGATTGAAACTTAAGACTAACCCTTTACTTATACATCAGGTGTGTTACACTGTAGTCAAATTATTGGGATACAAAACTTTACTCTAGTGTAATGGCTCCAAAATTCTTAAAGTCTCTCCCCTTTTCATTTACTTTAATTCTGTATCAAGTGATCATTTTCTTGGGCAATCTCTGATATAATATTCAAGATTTTCTGCACACACACACACACACACACACACACGACACAACCTTTGCTTTAGCTAGCATCATTCTAACACTTTTCAGTAAAAGTAATTTAGAAACTGATGCTTTGATTATACTTGGGCTAAACCCTGTATTTCAGGTTTATGGGGAAATAACTTTCCACATACATCAGGAGCAAGGGATCATTTCACTAGTGACATAATTCTCCTTCTCTCTCTCCTCCTGAGTCGGTTCAGAAGGGATGCTTTAGTACATGTTAAAGGTCTCCGTCACTGCAGTTGTGTCTCCTGTCCCTACTTGCCTCTTGGCAAGAACACAAAATGGGACAAAACAGCTGGTCAGCTGAAAGTGATGGGATAAGGAAGGATGTATCCTATTAATCTGAAACCTTGGCAGATTTAAAAACTGTTCTGCCTGGAAATAAATGACTTACTTTAAACAATTTGGTCACCTTTTATCATATCATCTGAATCGATTTCATCTTTAAACCAAGGTGCACAATAGAGTTGGCATTCAGCTAACACTATGCATGACATTATTTTATTCTAGTGTATTTGGGGTTTGACATTTTTTCCTATTTGATTTTTATTTAACACCCAACATCTCATAGCAGTCATTAGCATCTCTTCTGTCACTTGGTATGATTTTAAAAACTCAATCTAAACAGTTATCTTGGTGTTTTCCTCTCCAATTTATACTCTGACAAAGATGTCATGAATCTAAATGGAACCTCAGAACATAATCATGTGAAGGCACAAATGCAGCCCTGTAAAATTCTACTCATCGGCTGTCCTGGAGTGAGTACCTTTTTGAATGGGTAAGTACAATATCAGTTTTTTCATTTCCATCAATCATTAGAGTAAAAAGCAAGTGAACAGATTTTGGCTGATATGTTAATAATTTGCAGGGCTGGGATAATCTTTTATTAATAGTGCACCAGGCTGTGAATCTTTTCTCACAATAGTACGCTTACTCACACAAGTAGTTCCTCTGCCTGCTCTCTGACTACTCTGAGCAAGGGGGTTGCAAACCAGCCCATTCATTGCAAATAGTCCCATTATGTTGTTATGTAGAAACAAAAGAGAAATTGACATTTGCAAATCTATTATAGCACCAATGAAGATGCGTTAATTGACTCAATCCTAGTAGGCAAAGTTCATTCAGATTTTGGTTTAGTAATAATTATGGCACATATTTCCAGAAGTGGGTCAGTGCAGCAATGCTTCTTTAATGAAATATATAATATGAAAATACGTTGCAATGTTACGCAAACTGTGCGTACATCCAGCAAGATAAGTTTGGGGAATACAATAACAAGAGAAATTATGGAGGAGAAAGCAACCTACTGTAATGGCTAAATTAGATGATCGAATGTCGCAATCATATAGTTATTCACCTTGGTATTTCAGCATTATTTGAAAAATAATATACAGCTCATGTGAAGCCATCTTAGTGCTGGAATGCATCTAACACTTTAAGTCAGACACCAATTTCCATATACAGTTATGTGACTTTTTTTACCTTATATTTGCATTTTAGAAATAGCTTTATTTGTACATCATGTAATTAAAATATGTCACATACAGAAGCCAAACTTTTGCCTTAAACTTGATTAAGAATTATTACTTGCTATCCAAAAAGAGCAGATTTGGGGAGAATGTCTGTTTGATTAGCCGGGGCCTGTTTTGTCTTCATTTTGTAGGGTAAGGATTTATTTTTAGAAGGTGGGTTGGCTAGGAATCACTGCCAGGAAACACTGAGGTCACCAAAACTCATTTCACTGAGGTATCCTGAAAGTTCAAGCTAAGATCTCTAACCTATTATTATTCCTACTCCAAGGTGGTATAGTAAAGTGGGTTCAAGTAACCTAGGCAACAGCGATGCCAAGATACAGATTGGAACTGACTAGCACCTGACTGAGTTCCCACTAAACTCAATAGTAGTCTTGCAATTTGGGAGCAAGATTGGATACTGATGGCAACACTGAAACATCTATATTTTAGAAGTAGATTTTCACACCTGGGTCAGTCCATTAAAAGGTGCAACACGTTCTCAATCCTGTGTACTTAACTGTTTACAGGTATGTGCTGTAGTACTAAATTAATATATTACACTTAAATAGCACCTTCATCAGGGTAATTTCTCATTACTCACAGGTGTAGCTTACTTTACTGATTGCTGCACTAGGAGGAAAGGGAAGAGACTATGGGACAGACAGGGTTTTTTCTTCTAGAGACAGGTGGGAGCTTACCTGTTGGGGTCCTGTGCTCATGATATTCATTAAATGGATTTCTTTTAATGTGGTAGCATTCCTGAGGCAGCTTACAATATGAAACAAGACTGTGCTGTGCAGACATTTTGTTTGTTAGTACTAATTTTGTCATTAGTACCAATATGTATTTGCTGATGACAGGTTCTGTGGATTGTTGAAGCTAGGTATTATTTTGGCAATACAATACTGAATTAAAGTTCTTCTTCCCTTCCTATTTTTTGCTTTCCTCAGTGTACAGTAAAAGGACTTAGAGACTTTCTAAAAGGCACCCCTTTACACAGATTGTTATCATGCAAGTTGTTCATTTCCTGACTATGTGATAAAATTGTATACAAAGGATGCAGGCTGACCATCTTATTAGAGATAAGAGGCTTGTTTCTGCACTGGTGTAAATCAGGACGAACTCCTCTGAAGTCAATGGCATTATACTGGTGTAAATGAGTGAGAGAGCAAGAGGCAGGCCAAGAATCCCCCCAGCATAGTTTCAAGGTGAGAAATGTCCTTTTCTGCCTTAAATTGGCTAGAAGATTCAGTAATCTGGTACTTCTTTATAATACGAACTGCTCTTTGATAGTGGGTCCTGTAGTGAAGCCACCACGAGCAGATATCTGCAGGATTAAGCATTTCAAAGATAGTACAGGTACAGTAGTTCCTGAAATAAAATGACCTTTTGGGTGAGAACCACTATAAGATTTTCATTCCCTTCCCCATTCTGGGATTCTTAATGGTTCACATTCTGGGAATCGTAATGATTCTCTCAACTCTATCATTGTTAGTTATACTTTTAGTCAGCAAAGAGAGTCTGTTTTGTGACCAGTGTTCACTCTGTGTTTCAGAACTCTGAAGGATTCCTGATTTTTCCTATACGGACAGTCTTTTGCCTGGAGGACTGCAGATGGAGGACTGCAGAAAGGTGTCAAGTATCAGAGGGGTAGCCGTGTTAGTGTGGATCTGTAAAAGCAGCAAAGAGTCCTGTGGCACCTTATAGACTAACAGACGTATTGGAGCATGAGCTTTCATGGGTGAATACCCACTTCATCAGATGCATGTAGTAGAAATTTCCAGGGGTGGACAGGTGGATGCTCTGCTTTAGGGTAGATGTTGTGATACAATAAACAGTTTAAATGCTCTCCTCCTTACTTTTCAAGCACCCTTTCTGTTTGAAATAAATAATGACATTTGCGATATAGTTACACCAATAAATGCTACTGTAGTAATTACAGTGCCTGTTGGACCCTACATTTTACAGCAAAAACATATTTACTATTTGGCATACAGGAAATATGGGAATTGCTTAAGCCTTAAGGCCTGGAATAGACTGTACATACTAGTGACAAAAGACTCCTTATTCCATTATTTTAAAATAAATTCAAAATTTAGAGGACTAATCATGATAAATGGAGCCTTTCACCTCAAGGTCATCAATATTGCTAAGCATACTATTAATCTTTAATAAGTTACCTAAGGCCTGGTCTACATTACAATGTTAGGTCAGTGCAAGGCAGTTTACATCAATCTAGTTGTGCATATGTCTACATTTAAATTTTACTTCCACTCATGCAAGTGCTCCATTACACCAATGTAGTAATATCACCTTCCCAAGCAGCACAGAGCCACAGTGCAAGGGTAGGCACTGTATTGGTTGTCTCGACTGTAGCTGTCCTCCAGCAGCTGTCCTAGAATGCCCCACACCATTGTGAACTCCTGACAAGGGCTCACGCAGACTGGAAGCCCCCCAGTCCCTTAAAACTCCACAGATTTTTGAAATTCCTTTTCCTGATTGTCCAGTTTGATAAGCACATCTAGCAGCTCTCCATTGTTGAGTGCATTTGCCCAGCTAACCGTGCCAGCTGCGTGCTCCAGATTCACTCTCGCCTGGAGTAGACAGGCGATATTGGATCTCCTATGACTGTAGGGAGAAGAGGCTGTGTAGACTCTGCTCCAAATCAGCTATAGAAATGTTGACATCTATGAGCAGATAGCTCAGGGGATGCAGAAGAAGAGGTCTAACAGGGACCAGGAGCAGTGCTGTATGAAAGACAAGGAGCTCTGGCTGACAGGGAGGCCAACAATCAATCCAGTGCCAAGCTACAGACCTTCTCCTTTTACAAAGAGCTGTGTGCCATGCTTGGGGGAGATCCCACCACACGCCACGTCCAAGGAGCCCAACTCCCAGGCCGCTGCCTTGAACACCCAGGAAGAGGTGAAAGAAGAGGCAGAGTGTGGCAGATGTGTGACTGGGAGTTCCATGTGAGCCAGGACTAGTTTTTAACTCCACCACAGTCCATCCAGTCCTGCCAGTTGAGCATGAGCAAGCCCAATGCAAGGGAAGGAACCTTGAGTAAGTTCATAGATACATTTTCACTTACAGGGATTTTCATTCCCCTCTAGAGTTAAGCGAGGTGGGTGGGGAGAGGCATGCAGAGCAGTTTGTGTACACAGGGATGTCCCTTGAATCATCGTGAGAGATCTCAATGAGACTTCCATGGAGGTATTCTGCAATCCTCTACCAAAGGTTTCTAGGAAGGACTGCCTTATTTTTTCCTCCATAATAGGACACTTCCCCACGCCGCTCAGTGATAACTTCAGCAGGCATCATTGCAGTACACAGACCAGCAGTACACAGGCCAAGGCAACTTCAGGAGGCCAGCAGCAACTATGCTCTCTCTGCCTTAGTTACCCTCAGGAGTGCGATACCAGCTAAAATCATCACTACCTGTGGAAAACAGCACCGCCGGGATCTGATTGGGATATGGATATAGACCTCTTTAATGTCTTTAATGAAGTAAACACAAAGGGGAAATGTGTGATTATGGGGGACTTCAACTTCCCGGATATAGACTGGAGGACGAGTACTTGCAAGAATAATAGGGGTCAGATTTTTCTAGATGTGATAGCGGATGGATTTCTTCATCAAGTAGTTGAAGTACCTACGAGAGGGGATGCCATTTTAGATTTGGTGTTTGGTGAGCAGTGAGGACCTCGTAGAAGAAATGGTGGTAGGGGACAACCTTGGTTCGAGTGATCATGAGCTGATTCAGTTCAAACTAGATGGAAGGATAAACAAATGTAGATCTGGGATTAGGGTTTTTGACTTCTCGAGGGCTAATTTTAAAGAGTTAAGGAAATTAGTTAGGGAAGTGGATTGGACGGAGGAATTAGTGGATTTAAATGCGGAGGAGGCCTGGAATTACTTTAAGTCGCAGCTGCGGAGACTGTCGGAAGCCTGCATCCCAAGAAAGGGGAAAAAAACCATGGGCAGGAGTTGTAGGCCAAACTGGATGAGCAAGCAACTCAGAGAGGGGATTAGACAAAAGCAGAAAGCTTACAGGGAGTGGAAGAAAGGCAGGATCAGTAAGGAAAGCTATCTTGCTGAGGTCAGAACATGTAGGGATAAAGTGAGGAAGGCTAAAAGCCGCATTGAACTGGACCTTGCAAAGGGAATCAAAACCAATAGTAAAAGGTTCTACAGCCACATAAATAAGAAGAAAACAAAGAAAGAAGAAGTGGGGCCGCTATACACTGAGGATGGAATGGAGGTTAAGGATAACCTAGGCATGGCCCAACATCTAAACAAGTACTTTGCCTCAGTTTTTAATAAGACTGGTGAGGAACCTTGCGATGATGGAGGGATGATAAACGGGAATGTGGATATGGAAGTGGATATTACCGCAACTGAGGTAGAGGCCGTACTTGAACAGCTCGATGGGACGAAGTCGGAGGGCCCGGACAATCTCCATCCGAGGATATTAAAGGAACTGGCGCGTGAAATTGCAAGCCCGTTAGCGAGAATTTTTAAGCAATCGATAAACTCGGGGGTTGTGCCATATGACTGGAGGATTGCTAATGTAGTTCCTATTTTTAAGAAAGGGAATAAAAGTGATCCGGGTAATTATAGGCCTGTTAGCTTGACATCTGTAGTATGTAAGGTCTTGGAAAAAATTTTAAGGGAGAAAGTAGTTAAGGACATAGAGGTCAATGGTAATTGGGACGAATTGCAACACGGATTTACTAAAGGTAGATCGTGTCAAACCAATCTGATCTCCTTCTTTGAGAAGGTGACGGATTACTTAGATAAAGGAAATGCGGTAGATATAATTTACCTAGATTTCAGTAAGGCGTTTGACACGGTTCCGCACGGGGAACTGTTAGTTAAATTGGAAAAGATGGGAATGAATATGAAAGTTGTAAGGTGGATAAGGAACTGGTTAAAGGGGAGACTCCAGAGGGTCGTATTGAAAGGTGAACTGTCAGGCTGGAAGGAGGTCACTAGTGGAGTCCCTCAAGGATCGGTTTTGGGACCGATCTTATTTAACTTTTTTATTACTGACCTTGGCACAAAGAGCGGGAATGTGCTAATAAAGTTTGCAGATGACACGAAGCTGGGGGGTATTGCTAACACGGAGAAGGACAGGGATACTATTCAGGAAGATCTGAACCACCTTGTAAAATGGAGTAATAGAAATAGGATGAAATACAATAGTGAAAAGTGCAAGGTCATGCATTTAGGAATTAATAATAAGAATTTTGGATATACATTGGGGGCGCATCAGTTGGAAGCGACGGAGGAGGAGAAGGACCTTGGGGTACTGGTTGATAGCAGGATGACTATGAGTCGCCAATGTGATACGGCTGTTAAAAAAGCAAATGCGATTTTGGGATGCATCAGGCGGGGTATTTCCTGCAAGGATAAGGAGGTGTTAGTACCGTTATATAAGGCGTTGGTGAGACCCCATCTGGAATACTGTGTGCAGTTCTGGTGTCCCATGTTCAAGAAGGATGAATTCAAACTGGAACAGGTTCAGAGATGGGCTACAAGGATGATCCGAGGAATGGAAAAACTGCCTTATGAAAGGAGACTCAAAGAGCTTGGCTTGTTTAGCCTGGCCAAAAGAAGGCTGCGGGGGGATATGCTTGCTCTATATAAATATATCAGGGGGGTTAACGTTAGGGAGGGAGAGGAATTATTTAAGTTTAGTACTAATGTAGGCACGAGGACGAATGGGTATAAACTGGATATTAGGAAGTTTAGACTTGAAATTAGACGAAGGTTTCTAACCATTAGGGGAGTGAAGTTCTGGAACAGCCTTCCGAGGGAAGTAGTAGGGGCAAAAGACTTTCCTGGCTTTAAGACAAAGCTTGATAAGTATATGGAGGGGATGTTATGATAGGATCGTTAATTTGTGCAATTGATCTTGGATTACCACCAGATAGGTCTGCTCAATGGTCTGCGGGGAGATGTTGGATGGGATGGGAACTGAGTTACTGTAGAGAATTCCTTCTTGGGTGCTGGCTGGTGAGTCTTGCCCACATGCTCAGGGTTTAGCTGATTGCCATATATGGGGTCGGGAGGGAATTTTCCTCCAGGGCGGATTGGCAGGGGCCCTGGAGGTTTTTCGCCTTCCCCTGCAGCGTAGGGCACGGGTCGCTTGCTGGTGGTTTCTCTGCAGCTTGAGGTCTTCAAACCAATTTTGAGGATTTCAATAACTCGGTCCTGGGATAGGGGTTGTTATAAAATTGGATGGGTGGGGTTCTGTGGCCTGCCTTGTGCAGGAGGTCAGACTAGATGATCATATTGGTCCCTTCTGACCTATGAATCTATGAGTCTATGAGTCATTGCACTGTGCTACTAGAATTGTGCAACCAAGCAATTCCCTCCTCATTTCCCCAATGCTCACCATAGCGGGTGCTGTGACTGGTGCTGTGCACAAGCAATGCTAAGCAGAAGTGAGAATGTAGTGCTTAAATCTTTAGGAGAGAGTGGAGCAAGTTCAGCATCTTAAGTTTCACTTTTCGTAGTGAAACTAGGTGTTTTATCTTCAACTGCTGCCATTGTAATCCTCAGGGTCTTCCCCTCCATAGCTGGGGAATGCCTGAGTCAGATAAGGAGGAGCAAGAAGATGACTCAGGATGACATGTTCAGTTAAATCCTGCAAGCCAGTGCTGCATCATACCATGAGCACAGGGCGTGGAAAATAAACACTGCAAACAGCCTGGAGAAGGAAAGAGTGGAGAGGAGAAACTCCCAGGAGTCTCAGCGGGAAAAGGAGAGGGAGATGTACCTGGACATAATGGGGCTTCTCAGGCAGCAAAGACTCTGGACCTGCAAGTTCAACAGTCCTCGGCTCTCCTCCGTCTGCAGCCCATTGAGAACTCCTTATCAGGATCTCCCGATATCCCACCTCAACATTCCAGCTGGCATCAGGGGTCTCTGCAGTATCCCTACCACTCCCCATCCAGACGACATGAAAGACAATCACAAGGTCACATACACCAACCATGGCTTTCACATGTCAGTGTATGTGTAGTGAAATGGACATGAATATTCTTTCCCCTTCATAAGTTCTGTTCTCTTAATTTGTTTTTATTAAATATTTAATGTCTATGTTTTAAAATTGCACATTTTACACTGATTTTTTTAGAGAATACAATTTTATTTGGAAAATAATTTATCTTCATTCATTCACAAAATATACGGTCAAGTGCTCAGCAGTTCAGAAAGCAATCAATTACCTGTTACTGCAGTGTTACGCAACTCATAGGTTCACTCACAAACTAAATTAATGAGCGCATTGCCAATGTTGTATTCCCACATGTACAGCAATCACCACATGATTCCTATCAGGCCACAAGAGCAGGGACAGGTATAGCACACTGTGACAACACAGACTACTCTGGCTCAGTGTTTAAAATGGTCTTTTGAAGCCTCTCTGAGCAGTAACCTCCACATTGAGCTCTTCTAATAACTCTTGTATCTGGCTGTTCAAATTCATCAGACAGCTCTCCACCCCAGCGGAAACATTTCCCCCTTTGCTCCACAGACATTATGCAGGACATAGCAGGCAGCTATATCCACTGGACCTCAGTG
The DNA here is from genome assembly GCF_025201925.1 of Gopherus flavomarginatus. Lineage (NCBI taxonomy): Eukaryota > Metazoa > Chordata > Testudines > Testudinidae > Gopherus > Gopherus flavomarginatus. The sequence continues at coordinate 161,061,224 of NC_066620.1, forward strand.
AGAAAAATATCCCAGTCTTGTCAGTAAACAACATCGGTAACACTTCAAAGGACCAAAAGCACATTCAGCTGTTATTCTGCACCTGCTGAGTTGGTAGTTGAGTCTTTCCTTGGTGGTGTTGAGGCAGCCAGTGTACAGCTTCATCAGCCAGGGGAGCAAGGGGTAGGCAAGATCACTATTGGCATTTCGACATTCCCAGTGGTAATCTGCCAGTCAGGAAAGAAAGTCCCAGCTTGTAGCTTTCTGAACAGTCCTGTGTTCTTAAAGATGTGAGCATCATGCACCTTCTCTGACTAGCCCACACTGATGTCAGTGAAGCATCCCTGGTGATTCACCAATGCTAGTATAACCATAGAAAAGTAGCTCTTTTGTTGGTGGTAAAGTGGTCTGATGCCAAAAATAGGGATATATGTGCTGTCACTTCACCACAGTTCAGGAACCCCATTGCTGCAAATCCATCCATTATTTCAGGGGTGGGCAATGTTCGTCATGCAGTCCATCAGGGTAATCTGCTGGTGGGCTGCAAGACATTTTGTTTACATTGACCATCCACAGGCATGACCCTCTACCTTCACGACCCTCCGCAGCTTCCAGTGGCTGCAGTTTGCCGTTCCCAGCCAATGGGAGCTGTGGGAAGCGGCACAGGCTGCAGGGGCGTGCTGACCGCCACTTCCCGCAGCTCCCATTGGCCTGGAACAGCGAACGGCAGCCACTGGAAGCTGCAGTGGGACATGCCTGCAGACGGTCAATGTAAACAAAATGTCTCGCAGCCCACCAGTGGATTATCCTGGTAGGCCACGTGCCGAAAGTTGCTGACCCCTGCATTATGTCCTGAACATTGCCAAGAGTCACAGTCCTGCATAACTGGAGGTGATTAATGGCCCTGCACATTTTCATGACAATGGTCCCTGTGGTGGATTTCCCAGCTTCAAATTGATTCCCAGCTGACCAGTAGTAATCGCATGTTGCAAGTTTCCCCAGTGCGATTGCCACTCACTTCTCCAATGTCAGTGCAGCTTTCATTTCAGTGTCCCTGCACTGGAGTGTTGTGGCAATTTCAGATCCAGGAATATGGCTTTGCACATCCGAAAGTTCAACATCCATTCTTCATCATCCCAAACCCACACTACAATGTGATCCCGCCAGTCAGTACTTGTTTCCCGGGCCCAGCAGTGGCACTTCACACTCTCTATGAATGCCACTGACAACCTTGAATTGGTTCTCACTATGACTCGCAGCAATCTGATCTTCCAGTATTTGTCATGTTCCCCACTCATTCGTCTTGTGACTCCTCAAATAGTCCAGGATCATGTGCCCTGTGCTTGAAACACTCATGGCAATAGTGTAGAACTGTGCAGGCTTCATGCTTTTGTCAGAGATGGCAGACAGCGAGCAAGGCCATGCAGATTTGAAAAAAAAGCATGAAAATTATGGGATACAGGTAACATTATGGGAGGTTGACCCCATTCTCCCAATCACCCCTGAGTGACTTGTTTTGGTCCCATCATGCATTGCCAAAAGACAGTATTTAGGACAGTGGCGAGTTGCACCATAGGATACCTACCCATGGTGCATGCTACATTGATACACGCACTCCTGGTGATGCAAAAAGCCATGTAGGCACATGCACAAACAATTTACTAACTGTGGTAGTTGTATGCTGATGTAACTTGAGTCAACATAAGTCTGTAGTATAGACATGGCCAAAGGTAGTTAGCCTGTTTTCTGCTTGTAAATTATTCAGGAAACGAGACAAGAATTTTTTTTAAGAATGTATTTTCAAAACAGATTTCAGCCTGTGCATTCTTCATCTTGGTTACTCGCTATTAATTTTTCACCATGATCATATAAACCTCATCATAGATTTTCTGCTCCTTGACTGCATGACTAATCTTGTCAGCAAACTTTCTATAAAATAAGTGTATGTGCTGCTTTGTACCCTCCCTTATTTTTGTTCTTTTTCCTATCTCCTCCTTCCACGTTTTTCTTTTCTTCTATATCTGACTCATATCTCACACTCCACAATTAACTCCTCTAGTTCTCCTTGTCTAAGGGTATGTCTACAGTACCCACTGGATCAGTGGGCAGTGATCGATCCAGCAGGAATCGATTAATTGCATCTAGTCTAGATGTGATAAATGGATGCCGAGCCCTCTCCCATCGACTCCAGTACTCCAGCGCCATGAGAGGCGCAAGCAGAGTTTCGGCGGAGCAGCAGCAGTCGACTCTCTGTGGTGAAGACACCATGGTAAGTCAATCTAAGTACATCGACTTCAGCTACGTTATTCACCTCTCTCCATTTTCCTCTCTCCTGGTCCCCTTTTTCATTCCTTTGTTCATGACCAGCTCCTCCTCCTTCTCACTCCTTCCTCTATTAGGTCCTGATCTCATGTCCAAGGCCACATAACTCATCCCCTCAGCCTCTCAAGAGCAATCAGCATGAACTCTAGCCATCTAGCAACACATCCTCCTCCAGTTCCTCTAGATGAGCTGGAACTGACCTACGTCCCATGCTACCCTCTGTGCAGTGAATCTGGGACTGAGTAAGGGAATTCATGCCCTACTGGAAGATTGTGCTGCCACTTCCCAAGTCCACTGATCAGCCCAAGTCCAGGGCAGCATCACTGCCTGTCCCCACCCCCTATGCCAGCCCTGAGTGTGGAAAAGCTTTTACTCTCTTATATCTGTTTGTCAGATAAATAGGGGATTCCCATCTCCCTGGCTTTTAGTCTGACATCTTTCACAAGCAATCCAGTATCATTGCTTACAACTATGGCTGATTTAAAGAAATATTTACAATGTTTATTTAAAATGTTAACACTAATCTGTGTTGATCTCTTTATGGGTCCTTATTGTTCGGTGGCCCTGGCTGGCGCACCCCCAGTGGTAGATTGCAACACACCATGTTTGTCTTCCTCAGTTTCCCTAGTCCAGTAATACCATAACAGACTCTCTTGCCTCAATAACACCACTCCTTGGAGCTGATTTATTATCAAAATAAATTCAAATAATCCCCAACAAAAGTTCTAGACATAGTCTATTTATCAGCACTGTGTATATAGTCAGTGAAACACATACAGCATTCTGGTATCTGCTACCCCACCCAGACACTTTGTCAGTCTTTTTCTGTCCCTCTGCCAGGACAACTGCAATGCAACCCTGCTCTTTCCATTGGGAACCTCCACAGCCTCTCTGCTGGGAGATCATCCTTCCCAGGGAGCATCCCTTGCTCCCGCTGGCTCCCTGGCTCCAGCTCTCCAGTTTGAAGCCAGCATGCTCCTCTCTCTGCTGCTCTCCCACTTTGCCCTCTGGCTTCAGGTGTTAGATGAGCAAACCCCCACTTGTTGCTGTCCTGCCTTCCTACAGCTTCCTTCAGGGTCCTCCTACAGCCTTCTGGTCTCTAGCAGCTCTCCCCTGCCCTTTCCTGACTCTCACTGATACAGCTCTGGCTCATTAGGTCTTTCCCTCTAGCCCCTGGTGCCCCCTTTAAGCCCAGTTGATGAATCACAGGTGCACTAGCCTTGCTCCTGCTGAAAAGTACCAGTTCCAGCCTGTGATAGTTCCCTGAAGTCAATTAAATGTGATTGGTACATGAAAAATCTTCTGCAAAAAGTTCAAATTTGAATGTATTATTAGGAAACACATCCTGGCAGCTTTGTAAATACTACTTACTCATCGATTGGAGTTTGTCAGAGAGCCATGGTTCTGGGGAAGACCTTTGAAAAACCCAGCATAATACTAATGGTATCCAATGACAGCTCTTTTCAATCTTTCTACATAATGCATCTGAAGTCAATAATCAGATGCATCATGTGAGTTGCAAGTAATAATTTATTAAAGTATATCTGTCAAGGAGAAAGAAAGGCAGTGATTAGCTTTACTTTCTGATCAATTAACAACACTTAGACTCAGATAAGCAATACTTGAATTATGCCAAAGTCCCAGATGAGCCAAGTTTGTTGGTAGGAAGTCTGTAGTGCTCCTTCCTGCTGGCAGCTGTTCATTTTATCATATTTACTTTTACAAATGACTATTATCATCATGCAGCCTTAGCTATATGACTCTTTGGAAACTACCCAAGCTTTGCTTTTTAAGACTCTGTGCAGTTTAATCTACTTCAATGGAAAATATTGAATTTTTTGAATGAAGTTGAGTTGCAGGAAGAAAATGCTTTTAACAGTAATTTGCAAGTAATAAAAATACAATATAAAGCCCCCACAAAGAGCCTCTTTCTAGCCATGCACTTTCTAATCAGGCAAGCCAGTATCTGTAATTAGAGAGTGTCTGATAGCACCTACACTTTCTAATAGATTGCAATCCATAGTTTTATATACAGCAGACCTGGAAACCAAACAAGCTTTCACAACATATATTTTCACTTGCTTCCCATACTCCTTTTTTTCCAATGGTCTCACTGCTTTCATGTCTACTTGAACCCAAGTCCAGCCCAGATGCAGGCCTGAATATCCCTACTGTTTTCACTCACTGTGAACACCAGTGATTGGTGCATTAGAAATGGGAAGGAAGATAGACAAGTAGAAAAAGACTGTCATGTGCCAATGAGTGACTAACAACTACTCAGTGAATAACAGAAACCACTTGAGCTCTGAATGGAGTTACAACCTCAACATGTCTCATTACACTGAGCTGCCCTAACTGGATTAACAGAAGAGGTCATCCCAGTTTTTAATGACTAAATACAACATTGGAGTAAAAATACTTGTGTGAGCAGGCCCTGTCTGAGCTTTCTCATGACATCTAGTGACAAACTGGGGGGAAGGACTTCAGGAGCAGACTGTAATTGCCTAGACTCACCTACTCTGTCTAGGTGTTCAACAGACAACTGCTTTGCCAAAGTGATCAATTTTGGCTGGTTTTGGATTACAATTTACTTTGGTGTCAGACATCAACAGGTGGTCAAAGGACACTTATTTATAACATATCACCAGACACTGGGAATACCAGGAGAAATGAGTTACCGTGCCAATAAGAAGGGAAGATGGGAAAGTAGCCAAAATCCTTTTCTAATGGACTGTATTTATTCAGGGACAACCCACCCTAAATTCTCAATTACTGAGACAATCTACACTCATTACTGAATTTATTTTCCACAAGCTACTCCTAGTATAATTTTCCATGAGTGATGGACCTGAGTATTTGAATTCGGGGTAATGAAATGTTGTTACTTTTATTGTATGAGTAAATGGCAGCACAATTGTACTTAGCATGCTCTGATTGAGGGAGTCTCTCTAATATGAACCTCATTTGCTAAGTAGGGGGTAGGGATGCCAAATCCCACTGAAAGAGAATAGGAACTGGGACAGGTTTTCCTATGTGACGTGGATTCCACTTAAAAAGCCCTAGACAGCATTTGATCTCCCCTCTCCAGTGTTTAAAGACAGAGCTGATTGGACTCAATTGAGAGTCTTTGTTTCTGTTTGATAATTCCTTGAGCTAAAATTGCTGATGACCAAGCTAGGGGGCTAAGCCTTGTACCTTGTGTGGGGACAGTGTGTGGTAGTGAAAGACCACACAGAGACTGCACTAGCAGTGAGGTTCCCAGTTACCCTGTGAAATCACTAAGAACTGAGTCAAGTGGTAGAACCTCAGAATGCTGCAACACAGATGTGGCAGAGCTGAGTGGTGGCAGAGATAACAGAGGCAGAGGTGACAGTATGCAGCAAGGAGCAGCAGACATAGCAGCAGCATTGAGCCAGCTGCAGAGGGCAGCAGCAGAATCATTTCTTGCCCCTCACCCCTTCAAGGGACAGAGGTGAACCCACGCAAATGGACTTCTGGATCTTCATGCACCAAGGGTGACCACGTGTGCGAGGGATGCAGTGCAGAGAAAGGAGAGTGCTGTGTTAAAGGGACATTTATTCATCAGACTTTCACATTGCCAGGTGAGAAACGGAGGCAAAGGACACTGGCCAATGTACTGTGGAGTGGGTGTTTGCTTATGATTACATGCTTTTGAATCACGGTTGTGGTGTTTTTGCAAATTAATGCTGGGTTCCCATTCACTCTTAATAGAAGGTTTTTTGTGTTATACACAGACTCAGTGCTTGTGAGTGGAGAAGTATTGCCTTAAAGGCACCCAGGAGTGGTGTTTAATTTTCCCAGATTATTGGGTGGGTACTTGAGCCACTTCTGGTTTTTATTGTTAAGAAGAACCCCTAAATATTGAAGGCAGCCTTGTTGCTGCCAACACCACCTGGCAGAAGGGTTACACTTCATAATGACATTTGTTGCAATGAAAGATTGCTTTATACAGTCCTGAAGGGCATGCTGTTTAAAAAAAACACTTCACACGTTTTCTAAAGGGGTGAAATTAGGTGTTGGAAACATTCAGAATTAGACCGGTATTTATAAATGCTGGCAAATTGATCAAGACCTGTAAACCAATGGGATACAAATAGCGTGTCTACCTATCTAGACTGGAATAGACTGGCCAGAGATTTAGATTATATATGGATGGATAAAGGCAAGATTTAAAAAGGCTGGCTTCTTTTTTCAGGGTGAAGTTAAGCCCTCAGGCAGTCAGCTCTTTTCTTTTCCTTCCTACTGTGCAGATGGTTATTCAAGATGGATTACTTGGCATTCACTGATTCCTCCTGTCATAAACAGATAGTTAAGGGTTAATGTCTCTTTTACCTGTAAAGGGTTAAGAAGCTCAGTAAACCTGGCTGACACCTGACCAAAGGACCAATAGCGGGACAAGATACTTTCAAATCTTGGTGGAGGGAAGTCTTTGTTTGTGCTTTTAGTTTTGCTGTTGTTGTTCGCTCTCGGGACTGAGAGGGACGGGACATCAGTCCAGGCTCTCCAAATCTTTCTGAATCAGTCTCTCGTGTTTCAAATTTGTAAATAATTAGCCAGGCAAGGCGTGTTAGTCTAATGTTTGTTTCCTCAACTTGTAAATGTTTCTTTTTGCTGGAAGGATTTTACCTCTGTTTGCTGTAACTTTGAACCTAAGGCTAGGGGGGCCCCTCTGGTCTATAGGAATCTGATTACCCTGTAAAACATTTTCCATCCTGATTTTACAGAGATACTTTTTACCTTTTCTTTCTTTAATTAAAAGCTTTCTTTTTAAGAACCTGATTGATTTTTCCTTGTTTTAAGATCCAAGGGGATTGGATCTGGAGTCACCAGGGATTGGTGGGGGAAAGGAGGGGGGATAGTTAATTTCCCCTTGTATTAAGATCCAAGGGGATTGGATCTGGACTCACTAGGGATTGTCCCAAAACTCTGACTTTGGGAATGCATATTGCAGCTACGAATAGATGCAGGATAGGGGGAAAAAATCATCTATAGGTCTGTGGCATATAACTCTGTTATACTATACAGCAGGAAGATTCAGATATGAGAATGAAACTGCACTGTCTATAATCTTGGTGAGGTCACATCACACTAAATGCTAGACTGTGCCTTCAGACACAGCCTTGTGCAAGGGGCTGTATATAGCTGTGCAAGGAGGAGCCTAGGGAAGGAACTGGGCTTCAGAGAATCCCAATTCCTTCCTTATTTAACAGCACCTACACCAGCTCAGCTGTGTTGTCATGAGCATGGGGAGGAGAAGAGAATCACTGTTTCATTTGCTTCCTGCCCTCCTTCTCCCATTGCCCTGAGCTGGGGCAGAGGAAATGGGAGGAGGCTCTTACTGTCCCCTATAACACCTGCACAGCTATGTAAATCCAGGCCAAAATTTTTATGCTCCATTTTTATGCTGAAATGTGTCTGCCATTTTTCTCTAGCTAGGCAAATAGAGTACACTTGCTATTCAGCACATGCAATGCATCTCTACACGTACAGATCGGATTAATACAGTAATGCTAGTTTTTTATATGTATACATCAAAGCCTGCTGAAAAGGCAAAGACTGCTGTTCATATTGTGTAGCATTTTGTTGCAAAACTGGATGGATCTCTGACATGGGGTGTATGTACCCCAGGCTGGCCCAGCAACCAAAGAGTTAATACAGGCACTGCTGGCTGCTGCTGACTGGAAGCCTTCCAGCAGCTGGAAGGATAAAAGGGCTGGGAAGCAGTAGGGGGCAGGTACCAGAGGATTAAGCAGGTTAGAGACTGGAGCATCTACCAGAGAACTACTGAAGAGCTGTCCAGAAACAACAGCCCAGGAGGGGATGATCTGACCAGCAGGCAGGTGAGCCTGCAGAGACCATAGGGAAGGTAAGAAGATGCTCAGGGCACTGTCAGAGTCAAAGAACCCTGATTTTGCTTATCTAACTTGAGGGCCCTTAGCTGGAACTCAGTGGAGTGGGTGGGCCTGGGTTCCCCTACTAACCCCCAATGGACTTGGAACTGAAGAAAGGCATTTTGGGCTCCTAGGCAGCAGGATTAGGCTCAGCTCCACTAAACTAGGTGAACCCAGGGGTTGTGCTATGCTTGGCCAGAGCGAGCGCCATTGCACTGACCCTGCCTCACAATCTCCTCTTTGCTGATGAGGCAGTGATTATCCATCTGCTAGAGAAATTCTGTCTGCAGGGACCTAAGAAAGAAATGCATTCTTAATGTGGACCCTTCCTAAATAATTTATCCCCACCTGTGTCATGGATGGTTCCTACTCTTGCTGACTTGCCGCCGTCTGTGATGTGCTACTTGCAGTAGGGATCTGCATCCAGTGTCATTGCTAGTTGTGTCAATTTCCCTGTCTGTGGTGGAATTAATCTGTGTTCAGTTTTTGAAGAAAGGCATGTGCTCTGTGCATGCCTGCATAGTCTGAACAGTTACAAGTCGCTACCTTCAAACAGACCCTCTGAATGATTCTAATGTTGTATTTTCTTCCCCACTCCCACATCTGCACATAGTTATGTTTCCTTTCTCTCTATTATTTTTGTTCATTTCCTTAACAAAAAGACCTGCAAGTGACTGCAGCTTTTAGATCAAAATATCCTTATATACAAATCAGCTCTAACCCATTATTTATAAGCTGGAAAATGCTCTGAGGCTCATTAGCAACCTGGTCTGCATGTTAGTCACAAAAAGCCAAACAGAGCATTTGCCATCCATATTTGTAAACCATTTCTCTTAATCTTCATTTCTTGTTAGATGTAATTCACTGTAGAAAAAGGTAACATGGGAAATGGGGTGTGGTCATTTTAAACCTGATATTACCTAACACTAAATCACAGGACACACACTATTTTCTTGCCTAATTTTTGCCAGCAGATACACCTGATTTAAATCATGGTATTAGGACCAGGCATGTTTTTGTTTCTCACCAAATCACAGGGCAAATAGTGAATGGTTTTGTATATCACTATGAATTCTTGTTTTATTTTTTAAGTGCCAATAGTATGCTCAGTGCCATACAAGAAACTTGTTTCAGTCCTTGCTCTGTAGACCTCACACTCTAAGGTTAGCTTGACTATAGGCACAGCCCTCAAAAGAGATGGGCAGGAACTGCTTGAATCTGAATCTAGTGGGGCCCTACAAGGGACAAGGCTGCATCCAGTACTAGTCACCATTTTCATTAATGATGTAGATAATGGAGTGGAGAATACACTTATAAAATTTGTGGATAGCACCAAGCTTGAGGGTGTTGCAAGCACTTTGGATTAGAATTCAAATGATCTTGACAAATTGGGGCATTAGTCTGAAACCAACAAGATGACACTCAATCAAAAAAGCTAGTAGCATTCTACGATGTATTAACAGGAGTATCAGAGAGGTGGCCATCATATGCCAGCAATGCCCCTCTGCTATGTACATCGGCCAAACTGCACAGTCTCTACAGAAAAGGATAAATGGACACAAATCAGATATTAGGAATGGCAATATACAAAAACCTGTAGGAGAGCACTTCAACCTCCCTGGCCACACTATAGCAGATCTTAAGGTGGCCATGCTGCAGCAAAAAAGCTTCAAGACCAAAGAGAAACTGCTGAGCTTCAGTTCATCTGCAAATTTGACACCATCAGCTCAGGATTAAACAAAGACTGTGAATGGCTTGCCAACTACAGAACTTGGTTTTCACACCTCAACTGCTAGAACAGGGCCTCATCCTCCCTGATTGAACTAACCTCATTATCTCTAGCTTGCTTGCACATATATACCTGCCCGTGGAAATTTCCACCACATGCATCTGACGAAGTGGGTATTCACCCATGAAAGCTCATGCTCCAAAACGTCTGTTAGTCTATAAGGTGCCACAGGATTCTTTGCTGCTTTAACAGGAGTATGTACGTCAGATACAGGAGAGCACTGGTGAGGCCTCAGCTGGAGTACTGGGTTCAGTTCTGAGTGCCACACTTTCAGTATAATATGAACAAATTGAAAAGAGTCCAGAGTAAAGCTTTTTATCAAAAATAAAAGGTTTAGAAAACCTGACCAATGAGGCAGGGCTAAAAAAACTGGGTATACGTAGTCCTGTGAAAAGACTGAGAAGGGACCTGATATTGGTCTTCAAATAAGTTCAGGGCTGTTATAAAGGGGATAATGATCAATTGTTCTCCATGTCCAATGAAGGTAAAACAAAAACTAATGGGCTTAATCTGCAGCAAGGGAGATTTAGGCCAAATAGTAGGAAAATCTTTTTAACTCAGTAAGGATATTTAAGCACTGGAATAGGTTACCAAGGGAGGTTGTGGAATCCCCATCATTGGCAGCTTTTAAGAATAAGTTAGACAAACACCTGTCAGGGATGGTCTAGGTATACTTGGTCCTGCCTCAATGCCGGAGGCTGGACTATATGACGTCTGGAGGTCCCTTCCAGACCTACCTTTCTATGATTCTATGAAGAGTTGTCTCAAGAGGCACTATGACTGGGAGGGTGCCTTCACTATAGGGCTAACTGGGGCTCTTACTTGGGCGTTGCCTCTGACCTCCTCCTGTCCAGAATGTGGTGCTTTACATCCTGGCTAGCTTGACTGTCCTAGGCTATAGGCTAAAGCCTGAGCATTGCTTACACTCAGGCTGGTAACCCACCCACTTTGTAGTGTGGATACAGGCTAAACTACTTGAGAGCTCATAGTCATCCAGTAACTCCTCATAATTCTGCCCATGTGTTCGGAAGACATATAAGCTCTCCCACCATTCACTTGGAAGAATCATAGAGCAGTTCAGCTTATTGCCTCACTAAGAATCATGAGCAATGACCCCAGGTGGCTCACATGGGTGAGTGAAGCACCAGTGAGGATACTGTAAACTGAGTATGGCTTTGCAGTGGGGCTGCTCACACCTGGACCAGGCTAACATGAGTGCTCATACCTCAGTGCTGATCACTTGAGTTAACTCTGCAGTGAAGACATGTTTTGAGAAATAGAATTCTTCCCTGCTTCATCCTCACTCCCAGTCACGATTGACTGCTAATCTCTAGCTGCAGAAAACTACTGACACCCTGTTGTTAGTGCTGGGTCAGTGAGTAGGAGAATGAAGCCCAGGCACCACTTCTGCCCCACCCCTCTGGAAGTGGGTTAGTAGGTTCGTAGTCCCACCCCTGGGACCCAAAGTCCAAATAGCTCACCTAAGGGAGTGAGAAAGGTCCTTACTCCTCCTTAATTTCTTGCAGGGGCCCATACAATGTCACCCTGAAAGGCAGACCAACAAGAAACACCAGGAGACCCAAAGAGCTGCTAACATGATGGTTTTTCTAAAAATTACTGTATTTATCTTTTCAGATTGTGGGCCGCAAGGAAGGAGGGGGTCTTTATGAGAGACTTAAATTTGGAGAGGGTGGGGACCTGGTATTCTGGGTCCGGGACCTTGTTGGCAAAGGGAAGCAAGCAGGGGACTGTGTGATAAGAGCTGAGAAATGAGATCCAGGCCAGGGAAGAGTTATGCAGTACATCTGAGAACCGGGTACTTGCAGAGCTCAGCCCTATGCATTATTCCTGGGTTGTGCAAATTGTGTCAAATTCACAGACCCCAGAAGATGCTACCTGCTTCACCACTAAATAAAGTAAAGGAAAGGGAGTGGTATCAATCCTCATCCCCTCTGCAGTCAGTATTTTTCCTTGACTCAAACAAAGGCCATTCACTACTTTATAGATGAGATGTTGCCCACAGACTGCATTGTAGAACTCCATAGGCCACCTTTGGTCTGAGGCTGCATTCTGGCCATTGCAGAATTACAGTATCTGCTGCAAGTTATACTGTAACAGATTTGTCTGGATAAATTCTGAGCAGTGACTACAGAGGTGAGGAGTTTCGGGAATTCATCTGCCTAGGCTTTCAGAGTCCTTTCATTTCAGCATTTTCTCCTTTAGTCCATCCATCATTTACTGTGCATCTTCACTTCCCCACATGCTGACAATGCTGCAAAGCACACAAGTCGGATCAATATTCTAATACCAGAAACTGTTTCCCATCCTTGTAGGATTAAAGGATGGGAGTGGGAACAAAACCCCATGCATCGTAACTTCTCAGAAGTTTGACCTGGTTTATGTTTGTTCATTGGGTTTCTCCTGGGTCTGGGCTCCCCATGGTAATATAATACTGACCACGCACTGCCTTGTTATGGGGTAGACATGGTGAAAGAACAGAGCCTGGAGAGACACTGTGGGAATCAAAGACTCCATTATATCAACATAGGCATGTGCACGGGGTGTGCCGGGGGTGCCCAGGCACACCCTAATGCCCAAGAGCCGGATCTGGCCCCTCAGGGCTTTGGATCTGGCCCACAGGATTTGCCCCACAAGGTGTGCAGGCCCCATGCCACTTTCAGAAGCGGCCAGCATGGCACCATGTTCCTGGGGCCCCGCTGGGGCAGAGGGCTCCATGCATTGCTCCAGGCACCACCTCCCGCAGCTCCCATTGGCTGAGAATGGGGAACCGCAGCCAATGGGAGCTTCGGGGAGGTACCTGGAGGCGTGGCAAGGACAGCGTGCAGAGCCCTGTGCCCCCCCTCCTTGGGGGCCCCACATGGATGTGGTGAGCAGTGTGGCATGGGGCCAGGGCAGGCAGGCAGGGAGTGCACCACTACAGGTAAGCAGAGGCGTGCCGGAGACCGAACCCTCCCTGCCCCCCAACTCCCTGCCCTAACCCCCCCTGCCTGCATCTTGCACCCTTCTGCACCCCAACCCCCTGCCATGAGCCCCCTACATGCCCCCTCCTGCACCCTTCTTGCACCCCAATTCCCTGCCCTGAGCCCCCTGCCTGCATCTTGCACCCTAAAATCCTGCACTGATCTCCTTCCTGCACCCCGCCCCCCAACCCCCTGCCCTGAGCCCCCTGCCTGCACCCCCGTGCACCCCAGCTCCCTGACCTAAGCCCCTTGCCTGCATCTCTCACCCCTCCTGTACCCCAACTCTCTGCCCTAAGCCCCCTGCCCACACCTCACACCCTAACCCCTTCCCTGAGCTCCCTTCTGCACCCCCATGCACCCAACTCCCTGCCCTAATCCCCCTGCCAGCACCTCGCACTCCTCCTGCACCCCAACCCCCTGCCCTGAGCCCCCTGCTGCACCCTGCACCCCTCCTCTGCCCCAGTCCCTTGCCCTGAGCCCCTTCCTTCACACCGCACCCCTCCCACACCCGACACTCCCTCCTGCACTCCAACCTTTATGATGATCACCTTTAAAATAAATAAATAAATTTAAAATTCCCTGGGTGCACACCCTAATGAAATGTGCTGTGCACACCTATGTATATCAATAGACTATACCTTTGCAGCATGCTTCTAATCATAGGATATTTATCTTTCAAAGATGCATTCCTCGAGCTCTAATCCTGCATGTTCTTCATTTTGCACTTGCAACCTGCCAGACTTTGTACCGGAGGACAAAGCAGCTGAAAAGAGGAGTCTCTGTACCCACCTACCCCATTTCATTTCAAATACAGAGAAATTAAAATGTAGGGCTTTGTGGGTGAGTTGTTGTGACAGTCACTTGATGACTATGATTTCAGTCAAAGTCTTTATAATATTAATAGAGATGTGCTACAATACACTGTTCGTTTTTTCCTCAAGGAGGGGGAAAAAAGGTGCTAAAAAACCACAGACAATTCAATAATAGGTTTTTACTTTCAGAACCACAGTTTGTTAAAAATATCTGATGCATCATAATCAGTCAAGTGATGTGGTCTACTATCTGTCTACCATGTCACACTACACAGTTGTTTGCTGTTGCACAGTCATAAAGACATCTCACTATACTCTGTTGTATGCTTTATGCTTCACTAAGGAATAGTCAGTGGTGTGTCATTACTAATAAGAAATGCACCAGGCATACAAAGCTGTAGAAAAGGAACCCTTGCTAAGCATGCTGAGTGGCCAGTGTTGTATTCTGAGGCTCTGTGGTCTGAGAGACGGCAGTTTGCCTTGTGATAGCCCTCATGAGCCCCACAGAGTCACACCCAACCAGAAGCCTGACCCTCTTTCTTCATTTCCACTTGTCATACTGCAGACAACAATGATGATACCTTATGGCCTTTGAGACACTTGTGGCTCTTTGGGATCTTGCAAGTAGGTCTTCTGAAGTGTTTGTGACTGATCAAGCTGTGCTGTTTGGCAGAAATCTGATCACAGGAGCACTCCCCAAGCTGTCTGGCACATGTGAAAACAGCATTGGGAACAACTAGGATTCTTTGCCATCTCTCCACATAACTAAAGAAATGAGTTATGTAACTTCTCAGAAGTTTGACCTGGTTTATGTTTGTTCACTGGGTTTCTCCTGGGTCTGGGCTCCCCATGGTAATATAATACTGACCACGCACTGCCTTGTTATGGGGTAGACATGGTGAAAGAACAGAGCCTGGAGAGACACTGTGGGAATCAAAGACTCCATTATATCAACATAGGCATAGCACCCTTCTTGGGTGCTAGCTGGTGACTCTTGCCCACATGCTCAGGGTTTAGCTGATCGCCATATTTGGGGTCGGGAAGGAATTTTCCTCCAGGGCGGATTGGCAGGTGCCCTGGAGGTTTTTCGCCTTCCCCTGCAGCGTGGGGCACGAGTCGCTTGCTGGTGGTGTCTCTGCAGCTTGAGGTCTTCAAACCATTTTTGAGGATTTCAATAACTCGGTCCTGGGATAGGGGTTGTTATAAAATTGGATGGGTGGGGTTCTGTGGCCTGCCTTGTGCAGGAGGTCAGACTAGATGATCAGATTGGTCCCTTCTGACCTATGAGTCTATGAGTCTATGAGGAACAGGACAACAGGGAGTGATAAGAAATTGTGTTGATTAGTGGTTCAAGGATCCACCAAAAAACTGCAGAGCCACATCCTTTCATTCTGCTGTAAAATGATCATTGTGGTGTTGAGTCATTGTGTGATGGCAGTAAGTTGTCATGCTCCAACATCAGGATGTGAGACTCACAACACACCACCAGGTACGCTTGTCTCCTCAATTGCCAGCACTGAGAAAGCTGCTCTTTGAGATTGGAAAGTACAACTCTGCAGAATAACTTGTTGCTTTTAACATATAGGAATTGATTCTCTGTTACCCTAAAGCTCCTTAATGCTACTCTGGCCTCCCCAGCTAGTGTAAAGCTGATGTAAGGGCCCTGCTGTAAAGGGCAGATCAAAGGGGTCGCAGGAGCATGGCTGGAGTGCACTGCAATACAGCTATTCTCTGCTTCTTGCAGAGTGCAAACTAGAGTAACCCTGACACTGCTATAACATGCAGGGCCACATACAGCCCCAGAGTATGGGGAACACAAAAGTGGCTTAAATAAATCTCCTTTGCCCCCATTCTTCCATCCATGACCCAAGTGCTGAGAATCTGGCTGATGATGTTTGCTGGAATAGCTGACATTGGGAGGGGTCACTAGTCAAACTCTGAAGATGATACTGACTTGGCAGTGGTAACTGAAGTCACTTTTATTGTAAGTTAGACTTTGGGGGGCCTGATTCTTACCCCTGCATAGAACTGTTGAGTATTGGGTAACTCCAATAGGGCTGATTCTGTGTTGCCTTATAACCTGTTTTATACTGCACTGCCTTCACAAAGGGGCTGCAGAGGAGGTGTAGCTGCTATCAGTAACATAGGGGCTACTCCCAGATGATATAGACTAGGGTATACCAGCCCTATGCTGCCCTTGGTGTAGGACTTATAGGTGGAGTAGTGCTGAGCTCTGGTTAGTCTCACCCCAAAGTGACCATTGCAGCTGAGTATATTTTAGTAGCCCTGAGCCTATTCCAGCTTACACACTGGGTCAGGTTGAACGTATGGGAAGACATAAAAAGGGCATAAAATTATCTCAGCTTCCTCTGTGCATTCCTGTGCCAAGCATCTCTCTTCAGGAAAAGAGAAACAAGACCACTGACATTAATGGAATTCTACCAATGTAAATCTGATGTAACAGAGTACAGAATCAATCCTGCTATGTCCTGAGAGTCCGTTTCTATTTATAGTTATTAAGTTTTATTAAGATTCACTTTCTACATAAAGCAAACAGAAAACTTTCCTTTTTTTGCAATGGCACAGAATTAATTTCATGGAATATTTTTGTTAACAAAAGTGTGGGTGGGTGGGGAGGGAAGCAGTTGGGTGGCAAAATAAAATATTTCAGAAAGCATGTCTTAGGACAATAAAGAACACTCTACCATTTACCTGTTCACCTACGAAAACCTAACTCTGATTCTGCATTTCATTTGCCAATCGATTCTATAAACTCTTTCTAGTCTAGTGCCAGGTTTTCATAGCATAACAGTGAGATCTGCAGAGATGGAAGGAGCAATAAATTACATGTGAAAAGCTTGCAAAAGCCAAAAATCTCGTCTGTGAGGTGGAACGACAGAACTGCTGTGGAGTTACCTATCAAAGGCCTTCCTGCCTGCCTTCCTTCACGCTTACACTTCAAAGACCATTCTGGACCAGATCCTCAGTAGGATAAATCTGTGAATGTACATTGCCAAGAAGGGGAAGGAACCAGACTTGGCTAACAGTATCACAGTCATATAAACCTTCCCTTGCTAGGTGTGAAGAAGTTCTGGCCAAACATTATCCATTATGCAGTAGAAGCAGAGCAGCACCTTTCATCCTGCTATCAGTTATGTATGGCTGTAATGCTAATACTTCACTATCCATGGACATGGATTAGAAGAAACTACAGAATATTAGGAAAGAATCATGAACACCTGCTTTGCTAATTGTTTGTACATAACATCGTCATTATTTCTCGGCTAATATGTTTGATTTATTGCTTTTAATATCTTCCAAGTAATGCTCTTGGTAATTGTAGTTATGCTATTGATATTCAGAGACGCTTAATCCCATAGGAAGCCATTGCTTTTAAATCCAATGAATAAGTAGTGGTGTAATATGAATATTCAGAGTGCTTCTCATCAGGTTTTCTCAACAGCTATCCTCTAAATACAATTTCAGGGACCTAAAGGAAACTGTTTAATATAGTTATTGAATGCTCACCAGTTCATAGGACTCTGTCCTAGCTACCTCATGTATTTTATGCATAACAAAGCCTTCTAATTAAGTAGGTGAAAGAAATGGATTGCCATACCCACAAGGGGACTGATCATACATGATTATTAAGCATTATAAAAATCCAAAGACTTCTCCCACCCAGAAAAAGGAGTAGAAAAGAGTTAAGGGGAAAGAACCTTCATTACCTTAGAACAGGAAATGAATGACAGAGTTTAAGCTGACTGGCTGACACTGCAGTGCTTTGTTGGAGGCAATGTATATTTTTCTTGGAGTAGCTGTGTGTCGTTTGAAGTTCCTCAGCCCCTTTTTATTTTTCTTTCTTACAGCAGGACACAATGGCTTTGATCCTGAGTCCAAGCTGAACTCCATTTGGCACCAGACACAAGAGGCCGTGGGCAAGGATGTTCTCCCACAAAGTGCTAAGGACTGGTTCTGCCCACCTCCTATTCAGCTTCAGCCCTTTCTACACACAAAAAGGTTTGCCGGTATAGATATAACTATACCACCAAGCCCTGCTAGTGGAGATGCAGAGGTTTTTTATCAGCCTAGCTTAAACGATTTCCCTGAACAGAATAAGTCATATATACAGTGCTACCAGGAAACACTGGGGCTTTTGTTGGTGTAATTATGCCAAGCAGGAGGAAGATTTTTTCACACTTCTAACCAAGATAGATACGTCACTGAAACTTGTTAGTTTAGAGTAGGTCTTAGGGTTGCTCTAAGTTGCACTTATTTGTAACACACCCCCTTCCCCCCATAGGCTATATACACAAGTTGGTGATCAACTGGACTGCATCAGCACCCCAGCAGATTCTATCCACCTATCTTTGAGGGGGGGAGTGCCTGTATAGAGCCTGATCTGTGCCAGGTGGGGATTTCCCCCACACTTGAGGGACCTCCAGCTAGTCAGTTAGGGCCCAAAAGTTAGCTTATGTGCCACCAGAGCAGTGCAAAGGGCCTAAATGTGGCCAAGGATCTGGCCGAATTCACTTAAACTTGGAAATGTCATTAATGTTTAGTGATATTTGCATTAAATTATTTTCTAGTGGCCTGATTAATTAGGTCCATATCCTGTGAGATGCACACTGCAGGTCCCAGCATTTATGTGATGCAGGGATGTGCTGACATCCGTCTTTGTACCTAACTGAGGACTGAGCATTGGTGCTTTTATGCTCCCTTCCTCCACAGGGATGGAATCACCAGATCTGCACCTCTCAAGAACCTGGTGACACAGAGGAAATCAGAATTGTTTTATAAAAAATATGTTGATCATGTCAGTCTGTTGCTTAGCGGTCCAACAGTATATGGGGTAATGGGACGTTGCTATCCCAAACACAATACAACAAACCCAACAACAGAAACAAAGATCTATTGCAGTGGGACCGGGGCACTTCTTTTCCTTCCCCATGCCACTCATAGAATAATAGGGTTAGAAGGGACCTCCAGAGTCATCTAGTCTTACCCCCAAGGTAGGCTGGCTGTCAGTGGACACACCACAAGCCAGGAACGCTTCGAGGCAATCCTCCACACACACCCCTCCAGAAACCTTGTCTTTGCTCAGGGCCCAGTCCAACTTGCATTGAAGGCAGTGCAAGTCTTTCAGTTGACTTTGGCAGGAGATGTATCGGTCCCTTACTGGACATCAGCCACATCAGGTACCTGCTCACAATGGTACAAGCTAGGCGAAGCAGTCCTCTACTAACACCTGATCAACAGCAGACCAGAGTTGGAAGAGTTTTGCAAGCTAGGCAGCCCCTGCACAAATGTTTCACCAGTAAAAGGGCTGCAGATCTTAATGCCCGCAAAATATTTTATTGGCTGAGTTTTGGGTTCAGTGATAAACCCAAAACTGAGTAATGTCAAGTGTGTTCAGGTTTCATTGCAAGCATTTTGCACAGTTCAGTTATCATCCTGATGATGGGAATGTCATGTAGGAATGGGGTAATGTGTGCTCCTATGTAACTACTGTTTTGTGTATTGCATCATTAAATTTCCACAGTGCCTGCCTGCCCATCTGCTGTGAGGTTCTCAGTTTGGAAGAGCAATTTTTGTTCAGAATGAATGGTTTTACAAAGACCATCACACACCTTATTGCTTCTCATGGAGACTTTACAATGGTTGGTTCTTAAATTTTAAATGAATCATTGAGACTGAAAGTAGTATCTGTCTGTCTGTTGATCATATTGTAAACTCTCTGAGGCTGGGATCCTTATTTACTATATTATACAATGCCTAGCACAATGGGGCTCTGGTGTTGAGGCCTCTACACTCTACTACAATATAAATGTTGGTGGTTATTTATTTGTGGCCCTCATCACTGTAGTATTTGAGACTTTTTCACATTCCCTAGAGGAATTTCGGTCCAAAAGCTGGGGAATGTATTGTAAGACTAATGTGATTTCATCTCTCACCTAAAATCTGCTTCCAATATTGTTCAGTATATAATAAAACTGTAAACACTTCCCTTAGACCTGCACTCTGAAACTTCAAACAGATAAACAATTTTATTCATGAATTAATTACTATCGTTTTGTATTACAAGGACTTTTAGGCACTATGGTCCCAAACCAGGATCCCATTGTGTTAGGCACTGTACCAATACTGGACAAAAAAATAGTCTGTGCATAACAATTAGTTAGTCTCACCCTTTGAAATTTCATTCTTCTTGAACATAAATTACTCAATTTTGCTTTGTTATAAATCTAGAATTACTTCAGTGAAGTCAGAGAAGATACTCCAGATTTATACCTGAGTATGAGAGCAAACTCTGGCCTTCAGTGTGCAGAATAGAGCAGGAAAATTATTTGAGGTAGACAATTAAATTTAGCCTCTTTTTTCTTTTTTTGTGTATTATCCATGAACAGATTTAAACTTTTTTACAAATTGATTTATTCATAATTATTCAACTGTTTTAAAACTATTGTGTGATTGGTCACAACATGTTTTTCTGCACTGTAGCTGCATAATTGAAAACACTTCTAAGGAGGATGTAGGATTGAATAAGTCACTTGTGGTTACAACCATTCTTGGAATTACATCTTTATCACAAATATTTGTGATAATTTCTTTTTCTACAAACAAATAATTGCTCATATGACTGTTCATAGAAAGTCAATTAAAATTGGCTTGAATTCCCTCAAAATAATTTGTTTTTTATTTGACCAAATGTCCACACTTGTATTCAGTATTTACTCCTCTCTAGTAGATGTCCACTATAATTTCTGGAACCAGTACTCTTTTCTGGGAGGTAGGGTCTGTCCCTTTGTGGATACTACTACTGCTAAGTACTGAGAGTGCTGTTGCAGTAACAGTTATATTGAAAACTGTCATGATGATGAGTTAAGTTGCTGTACATATTTCTTAGAAGTTCTATTTATCACTATAGGTAGCAACATATCATTATGCATAAAAGAAAAACAAATCTCCAGTGTATGAATGCTGATAGTACTATTAAGATCTTCAAATTATCAGTGCAGGATGTTTTAAAAAAAATCCTTAAGTACATAGCAATGAGACACTGCTTCAAAGATAATCCTCAGGCTATAAACCCAGCCTGTCAGCCTTAGAAACTTGTACCCAGAGTATGAAGAAATGGGGGTTTGAAGCTATGTTGCGTTGGCAGACATGAAGCTTGTTTTAGTGTTTTTAATTTATTTGTACTGTGCATCTTTTATTTCTCAATGGCATTGCGAAGTAGACAATTAAGGTTTAGTTCTGTATTTCTTTTTCTGAAAGGGGGAGTTTTGGGTGCAAATGAAACATAGGTTTGGGATCTGAAATGGACTGTTTTCAGTCTACATTTCTCAACTTTCTTTTCCCAAAGGACAGTTGAGCACTGACTGCATTGGAGAGCAACTGAATCCTTATTGCCACAGGGACTTTCTTATGTTACGCTGCACTCATTAGGAAATACTCACTAGTGCTGCTACTCTGCCTCTGTACTTCTTCATGATGCCACACAACCTGGATTCAGCACTGGGCATATTAGACACTACTGGGATATGAGGGTCTCAGACAATTTTTATTATTCTTGCAGGTACACAGGCAAAAAACTTAACTGCAATAATATTATTCATATGCTCAATACTGTGATATACTGAGGCAACCTCTCTCCTTTTCTTGTTGTGTTACTGTGCAGGGACACTTGGAGAGCTAATAATAGAACAAGAGTGAACCTGCTAAGCAGAGTGATGGTCAATATTCCATGGTATTTGGAGGGAGGGAGAAAATACATTAGCTGGTTGGGAATCCTCAGTGTCCAGTGTTGGTTGAAAGTCTCTGTTACCATAAGCAATGAGGAAAGGAGAGGTGGTGTTTTAACTGCATTGAAAGTTACTAATCCAACAGTTGTTGCTGCCTGAGATGACTCCAGACTCTCCTGCTTCTGTTTGTTGTTTGGAAGGCTTGGGGGCCCCTTTTATTGTACAGATGGTTAAAACACAGGGTATCAGTGGGATAGTTAGGAAACACTTGCAGCCTATTGTGGGGGCGGGAAGGGAAATAACAGCTGGTATGTGTGGTGAACTTCATTTTTCTTTTCTTTAAAAAAACCGTATCTCTTTTCTCTGTTCTCTACATTCTTTACTCTTTTTATTATTAAAGAGGGTCTCTTCAACCAATAATACTAAATGATTTGCTTGTGAAGTTGTGTGCCTTCTGTTTAAAATGCTGAGGGGAACATTCTGTGCTTCACAGCTGGACTCTAATCATCCTGCCCTTGTTAATTCATATCTTCTCCCCTCCAATTGGATGTGGAGCCAAGGAAGAGCCTTTCTACACAGCATTCTTTCTTACAACACCTGTTAACTGCTGAGTTGAAATCTGTGCAGTAGATAAGGCTGCTAGGAGTAGTGTTAACTCTCCTCTGTGGCTTTTACCTACTTTGAGTGAAAGGGGTAGTGGACAGTCACAAGGAAGGAGGTAACTAATGAGCTGAAAGAGGTGAGAGGTAGGCCAAGATGCTGCACAGAGGGGCAGCTCTCTTTGTGCACAACCTGGGGAAGTTAATGACGCAGCCTGATTTCCCCACAGTTTCTCCATGAGGAGAGAATATACCAGGTGCTCTGCAACATAAAAACCATGTGGTGATTTCTTCCTCCAGTAGGTTTCACCATAGGAGGGAGAGCACACAGGCGTTACTAAACACCACTATCTGTCAAAATTAGAGCTGGTCACAATGTTTCAAAATTCAAATGTTCAGTTCCGATTTTTGTCAAAATGTCTAATGGTGACCAAAAATGGGGAGTGGTGGGTTTACCAAAATAGTAGTTTGGTTTGTTTTGGTTTTCCTCCCTATTTCTTCAACCAGCTCCAGTCAAAAGGTTGGGTCAGATTCACTGGTGCACCCCAGTTGTTCCGCGCAGTCCTTATGACACAAAGCAGCCATAAACTAGAAGTGTTGCAGCACAAATCAGTGAATCTGGCTTTTTGTCTTATGAATCAAGATTAAATTCCATGTTTGTGGTTGCACTGCAAAGGCTGTCAACTCTCCTGCAGTCACAAGATGACATCAAATCTCTCTCATTCTCTGGAACACTCTCATCACCTGCATTTGGATGGTGAGCAAGACAAATGTTCTGGGCTCCATTGTAAGAAGACCTGTGAACAAGGGGTGAGAGGCATCAAGACACAGAGAGAGACAGGAGAAAACCAGAAAGAAAGGGCCTGAGGGGAAAAGTGGTGTCAAATCAGAAAAGAAAAATGTCTTGAAGGGAATGTTCATGATAGAGAAATTAGCAAACATTTAAAAAGACAAAGTATAGACATACTAAGTTGAGGGAAAACAGAGACAGCAAGAGATGGAAGAAAAGTATTGAATAGGAAGAAATAAAGGTTGTGGGAATGAATACATAGTAATTTTTCTTTGTATAGAAAGTTTGCCTTGATACATCATCATTCTATGATGTAATGGCAGCTTGGCTGTTTCAGAAAAAGAACTAAATGCATCTGAAAACATTTCCAGATTTGGACGGGGATGGAGTGATGCCCTTACCCTAAAATGACATGTTTGGACGCTGTAGGTAACCTTCATTTGCTTTTTGGAAATGTGATGTTTGTGAGGCACTAAATCCTACAGCCATTCTACATTTGGGACACTTGTGCTACCACTCTGATGCAGCTAATTCCTTTGGGGATCCAGACCCAGGGCTGCACCATCTGCCAATCAATAAACTTTGACCTTTACAGACATCCCTTACTGAGCTAATCAGAATCTTTTTGTATTTCTAAAGGTTTTGCTCTGGAGAGTTACCAGGCTAAGGGCTTGGCTACACTTGCGAGTTAGAGTGCAATAAAGGAGATCTGTGTGCACCAGCTCACTCCCCATCCACACTGGCAAGGCACATAGAGCACTCTGACTCTGCAGCTAAAGCACTCCTGGTACTCCAGCTTGGTGAGAGGACTAACGTTTGCTGCGCCTTGGCTACAACGCATGGGCATCAATGTGAACAAGGTGTTGCATTACTGCACTCTGATCAGCCTCTGGAAACGTCCCATAATCCCCTTAAGTCACTTGGCCACTCTTGTCATTGTTTTGAACCCCTGCAGAAATGCACTCTCAAAGCTCCATTTCTGGCAGCCGGCATGCAAACCATTAGTGTGGAATGTTGTGTGTGTAAGAGAGAGAGGGGCATGGGGGAGGTCTGCTGCTCTCTGAACTTACACGACAGCATGCTGACATGCTCCCAGCCCCACAAAAACCCACTCTCTTTTCCCTCACATACACACAACACACTCCACCCCAACCCTCCTCCCATTTGAAAAGCACGGTGCAGCCACGTTCATGCTGGGATAGCTACCATAATGCACTGCTCTCTGTGGCCATTGCAAGAGCTGCTAATGTGGCCATGCCAGGGTGCTATCAGTGTGGACAGAATGCAGCGCTTTCCCTACTGTGGTCTACGAGGGCTGGTTTAACTCAAAGCGCTCTACATCTGCAAGTGTATCCATGCCCATATATTTCTACTTCAGTCTGCACCATGGATTCCTTGAAAATGGAGTGCTGGATGAGGGAGTTCTTTCTCAGTTAGTGCCCTGTGCTGGCAGCACATTTTGGAAACAAGGAGCTTAAAATTAATTATTAAAATGTCCTAAATCTATGACTGCTGGCTGTGATTTTTGTCAGCTTCCTCCGGAAAAGGACAAATCAATACTTGGATGAGAGCCATGCATGAATAGATGACACAGTAGGCTGCACTCTTAGATCCATGTTAAACCAGAGCCCTAACACAGTGTTTGAGGTAACTGTTCTGCTGGAGGTGATATCATTTATTTGCAATGTTAACTCAAGGTCCTTACCTAGGCCACTAATGATCTCATGGCCCTTGTAGCAAGGGGTCATGGCCTCCCTCCCAGATGGATGCAGGGACAGCTGCAAGCCCCCCACCCCCAGTGGGCAGAGCTGGGACACCCACGCCCACCTCACCAGAAGCAGAGGGGTGAGACAGGAACCGGAAATATAAAAGGCCAGCCCTCTAGCTCAGTTGGAGAGGAGACAACAGAGGAAAGGGATGTCTCTAACTTGCTGCTGGAACTCAGACCCAACAGAACTGCTACAGTGCCTGAGAGCTGGAGGGACTGCCAGAGTTGCCTATCACCAGAGACTTTGAGGAGTTGCTGAGGCTGCCATTAGCTGTTTACCCCAGCAAGATGGACAATGACCCTGGGACCCAAGTACCCCCTCAAACGGGAGTGTAGGAAGTAGCCCAGGGGAGCTGAATATCATTCAGCTGTGTTGCTGACTGACAGCCAGCCAGCTTGTTGTGGCTGGATTTCCCTGCTGACCAAGTGGCAGGCCACTCTGCCACTGTTAGGGCCCTGGGATGGGATGCAGTGGAGTTGTGTGGCTATTAGCCAGGATGGGTAAGTTCATTAATGTTCATTAATGGCTATTAGCCAGGATGGGTAAGGAATGGTGTCCCTAGCCTCTGTTTGTCAGAGGTGGAGATGGATGGCAGGAGAGAGATCACTTGATCATTACCTGTTAGGTTCACTCCCTCTGGGGCACTTGGCATTGGCCACTGTTGGTAGACAGGATACTGGGCTGGATGGACCTTTGGTCTGACAAAGTATGGCCATTCTTATGTTCTAAGCTAAATGAACCCAAAGTTATGGAGACAGCTATGAGTCAAGGAAGCCAGCAGAGTATCAGAAACCCTGAAAAATCTCTGACTGGATGGGCTAAGTCGTTTGGTCACAAGCTGAGATGGTTCAAAAGTTTGGATTTTTTTTAAGCAGAATTTTTTTATTGTTTCTTTAAACAAACACAGCAAAGCAGCAAATATTTGGCCACACATTTCTGAAACCCCAAACCATGTTCAGGTTTTGGCAGAGGAATTTCAGCTTTTCAATAAAAAAAAAAAAAAAGACAACAAATTTTGGAGGAAAGCAGACATTGTCTGTGATTCTTTTTCTGCTTTTTAAAAACCCCTAGTTTTCGATCCAAAAAAAGGTTTGAGGGAAAATATTTGTCCAACCCTTTTAACAAGCTTTCGTGCCTTTTGGCACTAGCTGATGCTGAGAACCAGTGATACCTTGTAAAGGTGACTTGAAAAGCTTTCTCAAAACTAGGTTTGTGCCAAGATGGGGAAGGTTTTTAAATGTTTATTTTCCCAGGGCTGCCTGGGTGGGGGCAAGTGGGGCAATTTACCTTGGGCCCCGCATGGGCCCCGATGAGAATATAGTATTCTATAGTATTACAACTATTTTTATGGAAGGGGTCCCTGAAATTGCTTTGCCCCAGACCCCCTGAATCCTGTGGGTGGTCCTGTTCTGTTCTAAAATGAACAGGTGAATTATGTTCTACTGAGAGAAGAAAAGAGTGGCATAAATGTTGTCTTATTTGGCTAAATCTTCTAACAAGTCTCTGTTTCAGTCATTGGTAACTATGTATCTGTAGAGCCCAATCCTGAATATTTCCATGCATAGAAAGTCAATTTGACTTCACAAAGGAATTATATACACAGGACTAATGGTTGGCATGAATGGCCCATGCTATAATTACAGTTACTTAGTGATTTCTAATACAATATTGCATTAAGAAATAATGGGAAATTGTGTAAAAGTGGATAATTATGTATTTCCAAGATCCACTGTAAATCAAACTATTATAAAATTTTTACCATATTATGCATACAAAATCTACTTTAGTCTGAATGGCTTACTCTAAACTCTTTTGTTTTTCAAGTGCAGTCAGTTAATTTAGTCCTAATTTGTATTCTGTATACACATGTATTTTCAGAATTTTTGAAAGTTGCATGATGTTCTATTTAAGCAATGACTCTGGAGAATTCTCCATCTCCCATCATTTACTGACCTGCTTCTTTGGGCCAGAGGCCTAGCTGATGGCAGTTAACTTTCCAGCTCACTGCTTGCTGACAATAAAAGCTGATCCACTATTTTATGGAAATGACTGTTGGAAAATCAATAGTCCTTTGTTGATTAATAACTGATTTTCCACCCATCTAAATGTTCATGTCGATATGCTGAATTTGCTTTAAGCCTTAGAGTAACAGATGACACAGCTAAACTATAGCATGCCAGCTCCCTCTGCAACTGCTGAGCTCCAGAACCTCTCTTCTTTATCCTACAAAGTTTCTCCACTGAAAATAAAGCCATAGTAAGTAAAGAAGATTCAGGTATTTTATATGTTTTGCTTTTAAGTCAAAGGTAAATAACTACACAGCAACCCTCTGCCTCCCACTAGATGGTGCTCTAGCACTTTATTTACAATAGTTTACAAGGATTACAGAAAAATAAACAAAAACTTCTAGGAAGCACACAGACCGATGAAATGACCCTAATTTATAGGAGTTTACCTTTCCACTGCTCCTGGATTGTGGCAGTGGCCAGGCAGTTGTTTTAACAAAAAGCCCATAAAAGTAAATGGAGAGTCACGACAAACCTGTTCATTTCAGTGGAATTGCTCCTGATTTCTGCCACTTGCAATGAGATAAGAATTAGTCCCTTTGATTGTACCTGATATATCTGTTAAACTCTAGCTAGTTGGCTAAGGTACTTCTGAATTTTATGGCTAGAATTTTCCTCAGTCCCTGCTTGATATGCCATTAGAAACAACTAAGGACTGAGATCTGAAAGGCAGGAAACACATTTGTATTTCTAAGCATGGCTGAAGCTCTCACTCATTAAAATCACTTACATGTAGCATCTACTCGCCTGAATCATTAATTTCCTTTTTATAGATGTTGCCTCTGTTATTTTGATGCTTTGTCCTTGAGGTTTCCTCACAATGCCCGTTTTCCATGTCACAGAGCACAAAGGTACTGTACCCATTAGAGATTAATAATACAGGAATAGAGAGGGAAAGCAGACTAAAACAGAAAGGAATTTGTACTAGAATCATTAAGAAAATTCTGCTGCTCACACAGAAACAATCTGTGAAAGGAAACTCTATTAGAAAGCCATTACTGAGGTGGAAATACAATTAAAGCACCATAGTAAAGTAACAGAAAACGTAGAAATAAGGTTAATAATAAACTCAATTCATTGATTAGAAAAAAAATACTTGCACTGTTGCGTGAATGCACAAAGCTTAGAAGGGAAATTAAACTGCCAGTCACTTATTACGTACTCATTAAATACAGAGGAGTACTTGGACAAATCGGATGGGCAGAGAACACCAGAGTGGGCCCTTAATGCAAAAACATAGCTCCCTCTAACATTCAAGAGTTTCATATGGGCATGAAGAAGCAAATATTCCTCCCCAGAAGCTTCTTGTTATATGTGGTTTATACACCTACTTACAGTGTGTTTTGCAAACTCAGTTTTTTGCACAACAAAATACCTTGATTTCATCTTATCTCATTTTTCCTGGCATTCCTTGAAATTGGAAGCCCTATCTTTGGCTTTTAGAACAGAACATTCTGTAGCAAAAGTTTCTCTCCCCTCTGCTTCTGCCCTCCCAGCTCAAGCTCCATTTCCCCATACTTGCCCAACAATACCCAGCCTCCCAAATTCTTCCTCCAATGCCTACCTTCCCCCCATGCTCCCTCTTTTAATGCATCCCTCATCTTTGGTTCTTCATGGAGCTACATCAAGGTGTGTGAGGAACTGAGGGTAAGGGAAGAGCAGGGATGTTGGGGGTGGGGCATTAGGGGGTGACTGGGGAGGTGAAGAGTTAGAGGGATGTGTGTGTCTGCAAGGTTTGGGGAAGGGCAGGGCCGGCGCTACCATTTAGGCAGCCTAGGCAATCGCCTAGGGTCCCAGAATAATTGGTGGGTGCCGTTTTGCCGGAGGGGGCGGCAGGCGGCTCTAGTGGAGCTGCCTCAGTGGTGCCTGCGGAGGGTCCGGTGCTCTACGGCTCTGATGGAGCTGCCGCAGTTGTGACTGCGGACATTTAGCTGCTCGTGCGGCTCCGGTGGACCTCCTGCAGGCACCACTGCGGCAGCTCCACCGGAGCCACGGACCAGCGGACCCTCCGCAGGCACCACTGCAGCAGCTCCACCGGAGCCACGGAGCGCCGGACTCTCCACAGGCACCACTGCAGCAGCTCCACCAGAGCCGCAGAGCGCCGGACCCTCCACAGGCACCACTGCGGCAGCTCCACCGGAGCCGCGGGACCAGCGCGCGGGGCTACGAAATTGCCATCTGCCTAGGGCGCTCAAACCCATAGCGCCGGTCCTGGGGAAGAGGTTTTGGTTGGGAAGAATAGAGAGGTGCAGTGTGATTGGTCTGTGGCATGGGAAATCCAGTGCCTCTGTGCTGAAAAACCCACACTTGAAGTGCTTCCTCAACACTGCTGCCTCTGTTGCTCTGCAGTGCACTGCAGGGAGCCCCTCATGTGCTGCATTGTCTCAGACAGAGACTGGTTTCTTTATGCTGATGGAGCCAAGGCAGCAACCAGGGGAAATGTGTCAGAGCTGGAGAGAGAAAATCCTGATAAACTTGTACATTTTCAAAACATTCCTTTTTTTTTTAATTGAAAATGGAAATTCTATCAATGAATCTTGGTGAAACTCAAATAGATTCCTTGAATGAGGAAAAAAGATCTAATAAAAAAATGCACAAAGCTTAAAAGTGGCCTGAGTAGAAAATGTTACCAGAATATACATATGCATGTGTGTGTTTGGGTGAAGTTTGACATTTGTGAACATTGTGGCTCTTTAGAGGAACCCAAATAAATGTGAGCTAACCAGTCCACATTTCAAAAAGGGAGCAGTTTTAAATGTTTCTTCTGCAAGAGTTAGTAAATATTTTTCTTAAAAAATGGCATGGAAAAATCAGTTGTCCACTGAGGATTACTGTGCTAAAATCAAAGAATAAATTTAACCATTAAAGTGTGAAGCAGAGGGATTTTAGTCCTGCTTTAAATGCAAATCTCAGCACTTAATTATGTAGTGGGTGATTTTTCAAAGGCACAGATGGGAGTAAGCCATGCAACTCTCAATGCCCTTGGAAAATGCCCCCCTAGTTACTAATAATGCCTCCACAATGTTAAAAAGCATATCTCATACGGTTTTCTGAAGCATTCTAGATTTTTGAAAAAGCCATACCACACTCTATTTCCTGTTAAGTGTTCTTTACAGAAACAGCCTGTACTTAAGATTGTAAATTCTTTGGAGAAAGGACTCTTAGTCTGTAATATCTGTGTTACTATATTAATGAGCCAATACATTCAACATGCAAACAGGACACTTTAAGACCGGATGTGTAATATTTTGTAACTTTATGTGTGGTAACATTTGTGACTAATACACTGGTAATAAGTAGGGCCCTGCCAAATTCATGGTCCATTTTTGTCAGTTTCACAGTCATAGGATTTTTAAAATTATAAATTTCATTATTTCAGCTATTTAAATCTGAAATTTCATTGACTGGACTTTCTCTGCCCTGTGCTGATGGGCTGTTTTGTACCAACCCTCTCCCCCTGACTGCCCCTCTTTCATAGTCCTTTCACCTCAGCTTCATTCCACACTTACTCTCTCTCCCCATCCTGTCCCCCCCCCATCTGCCTTCCTTCTGTTTTCTTTCCATTTACCTCATCTCTTTCTAACTAAACCCACTCATACCCCAAAACTCATGGAATTAATATGCCGTTTGCTTCCCATCACACTGATTCTTGTGTGTTCTACCCTCTGTCTATATTATCTGTTAAGGATATGCTTATACAGGGATAAAAGCCCTGTACCACAGCTGCAGCTGGACCGGGTGAGGTCAGCTGACTAGGGCTTGAGGTATGGAGCTAAAAATTGCTGTGTGGATGTCCACCCTCGCAGGGTGCCAGAGCTTGGGCTCCAGCTTGAGCCCAAATGTCTATACACGGTTTTTTCAGCCCTAGAGCCTTAGCCGTGTGAGCCCAAGTCAGCTAATCTGGGCCCCATGTAGACATACTCTTAGACTGTAAACTCTCAGGGGCACAGACCATCTGCTACTCAGTGTTTGTACAGTGCCTAGCACAATGTGGCCTCATTCTTGATTTGTCCCTTAGGCACTACTGTAATAAATGTGATCAATAACCCCTGGCACTAGCAGCCAAAAATGCAGCACAAGGAACTGTTGGTGTCACTAGGCATAAATCTAGGCCTCAGTGAACCAAAGCTCCTCCATGTTGAACTCTACTTGAGCTAGAAAGCTAGCAACTGTGAAATTAAATGTGTAACAGTAAGTTATCAGTTGCAGCACAGCTGAAACCGGTCTAAAGCAGTGGTGATAAGGCCTGTGCACCTTTAGCAGAAGGACAAGATAACTTGCAGAAGGAAAACTTACTAACGAGCTGCCACGACCAAGATTACTTAATGCACCTGCGCTTACTTAACTGCTACAGGGGGAGGAAGGAGGAGGAGGAGTGGGGGGGGGAAGAGAGAGAAAAAAAAAACTTATAAAAAGAGAAAAGCCGCTTGTGTAGGTGTGCATGATTTGAGGCGTTCGTCTCCTTGCACCGCTTTGAGATCTCAAATAAACTTTGCTTTCTTCTCCATCCTGGTGTGTGTTCATTGGCACTTCGCACTCTGGGCAATGAACCACTGTTGCTTGCCTCGGGCACCCTCTGTGCCTGCAACAGAACCACTGTGCTGTTTGTGAAAGCTTTTCCCTACATGCCTCCTATATAGGGGCGGCAGGTTATATGGGCTCAAGGTGCTCGAGCACCAGGAGTATTCAAGGCTGAGGGCTGTGCTCCACCAATATTTGGAGCTGGGTTTCTCCCCTGGCCCTGCCTCGAGCGGGCCCTGCTCCCCCTCTCCGCCTCGGAGCTTCCCTGCCTGAATTAAAACAAACAGCCTGTGCGTCTCTCCCTGCCTTGTGCTGCCGGCTGCTTTTGCCTAAGGCTATAGAGATCAGCAGCCAGCAGCCTGTTGGAGCACCTCAGGAGGGGGAGAGAAAAGGGGGGAGGAGGCACACGTACTTGGGAGCTCTCTCCCGCCCCCCTCCCCAGCACCCACCTGGAACAGACGCCAAGGGGAGTTCCGGCCAGGAGATGGACATCTGGGGTGGACCTCACTCTCCTGAGCAGCTGCTGGGGCTTTGGTGAGGTTTGACCAAGTGATCCACCCCCTCCCCCCGCAACCCCCACTCCTGCCCAATGCTGGGCAAGGGGCAGCCCCATCCCCAGTGAGACAAGGGTGAGGGGCAGCAGGCTGCAGCAGGGGAGGAAGGAAGCCACATGTGCTGGCAGTTCCCCCTGCCCCCCGGAACCCACTCACTCACCCACCATAGGGGACATTGGGGGAGGGGAACTTCCTAGACCTGAGCAGCTGGGACTTGTGTGAATTTTGTGACACCCTACTCCCCCCAGCCACCACCCTCCTGTCCTCACTCCTGCCCCATGCTGGGCAAGGGGCAGTCCCATCCCTAGTGAGGTAGCAACAGGGGAGGCCACACGTGATGGCAACCCCGCCCCCCGGTACCTGCCATAAGGGAGGCAAGTGGGCTTTCTGGACCTGAGAGAGTCCCTAGGAGCATGTGCAGTGACCGTGGTGCAGAGTGAGTGTGCTGCTGGGAGAGGGGAGAGAAGGGGTCCCTCCCCTGGAGCTTGCTGCTGCCAGTAAGGGTGGGGAGTCCGCTCTGTCCCTAGCCCTGGGGCAGCCTGTCTGCACCCCAAGTTCCTTATCCCTAGCCTTGCCCCACCCTAGAGCCAGGGCCCCCAGCACCCCAACCCTTAGCACCCTCCTGCACTGTGAACCCTTCATCCCCAGCCCCATATCAGAGCCCTCATTTGAGGGGAAAAACGTGCAACTTAAATTTGGTGGTCAGTTTGGAGTATCATTGTGTTTAGCACAATACTTGATTATTTTACACCCTTTAAAGTATATAGTCGTAAACAGGTGTTACAAAGTGGGAATGCGCTTAATGTTTTCCCTGAATACTGTGTGGGTGCCTCAGTTTCCCCTATGCATTTCTCAAGGATCTAGATGGTGGGATAAGGGTGTGTGATTGTTGTAGAGCCCTAGAGTGCCAGTGTGATGCCGTCTGCACAGAGAATGGCCAAAACCCTGCCTCCGGGCAACTGATGGCCTGGGCCGCTCTCCTGCAAGGTGCCAACTGAAGGTGTTGGAGAACAAAGAGATCAGGTGGCCTCCTAATGCCTGGAAAAGAGACAAAGGCAAAGGAGGGAGTGTCAGTGCCTGTGCGGACTTCCGGGAAGCACATGGTGTGGAAGGGGATGCTGGGATGCTTTGGAACTACTCCATACAAAGCCAGTCAGGACTCTGGGGGAGCCTCCCCTCTCTGAGCATACTGTTTCCAGGGCAAGAAGCTTACACTTTCCTGGGTCTGACCTCGGAGCATTCAACTTGCCCTTCCACACTGTGCACGTTCCGCAGCGAGTCTGCCCAGGCAGGTCCTGGGGCAACCAGAGGTCCCTGCACCCCAACTCTGCAGTCAGACGCGACTCTCAGCCCGCTGGTAAAACAAAAGATTTATTAGATGACAGGATCACAGTCTAAAACAGAGCTTGTAGGTACAGAAAACAGGACCCCTCAGTCAGATCCATCTTGGAGGGTGGAGAGCCTAGACCCAAGTTCTGGGCCTCTCTCCATTTCCCCAGCCAGCTCCAAACTGACACTCTCTCCTCTAGCCTTTGTGTCTCTTCTGGACAAGGAGGCCACCTGATCTCTTTGTCCTCAACACCTTCAGTTGGCACCTTACAGGGGAAACTGAGGCACCCACACAGTATTCAGAGAAAACATTAAGAACATTCCCACTTTGTCACAAAGGGTGCAACAAAATATAATACCGTATATTGAAGCAGGCAAGTGCTGCTTCTGACTTTCCACTTTTAATTGACCCTTGTAATCTTGTGGTGCCGATGCGTTGTAGCTTCATTTTATATCGGCTTATGGGGCGGGAGCAGGGGAGGGAGGGCACCACCAAAAATTATACAAACCTGCCGCCTATGCACCTATAGAGTACACAAGATCCACAGGTAGGAAACACAGGCCACCTGTACAGTGTGCATGCAGCCAGTTATCATGGTAGCTGCTGTAAAGCCTAAATCACTGGTGTTAAATGAAAATAACCAGCCCCTTGTTTAAAAAAGAGAAGGTGGGGGAAAGGATAGATTAGGACAAGGGCCAGAACATCTTTAGTTTCTCACTTCCACTTCAGGGCTACCTCTGAATCAGACATCAGTGGGAGAAGTGGCTCCATTTTCAATAGTTTCTTTTACATTTTGGTTATTTGTTGATTAATCGCAGTTAACACAAATGATTCAACTTAAAAAAATTAATTGCGATGTTAAGCAATAGAATTCCGAGTGAAAATTGTTAAATATTTTTGGATGATTTTCTAAATTTTCAAATAGATTGATTTCAGTTACAACACAGAATATGTGTGCAGTGCTCACTTTATATTTTTGATTACTAATATTTGCACTCTAAATATAAAAAACAAATAGTATTTTTAATTCACCTCCTACAAGTACTGGAAGGCAATCTTTGTTGTGAAAGTGCAATTTACAAATGTAGATTTTTATCTTTTTTGGTTATGTAACTGCATTCAAACAAAACAGCCTAAAACTTTAGAGCCTACAAGTCCACTCAGTCCTACTTTGTTCATCTAATTGCAAAGACGAACAAGTTTGTTTACATTTACGGGACATAATGCTGCCTGCTTATTATTTACTGTGTCTCATGTAAGTGAGAACAGGCGTTCGCACTTTTGCAGCCGGCATTGCAAGGTATTTATGTACTAGATATGCTAAACATTTGTATGTTCCTTCATGCTTCGGCCACCATTCCAGAGGACATGCTTCTATGCTGATGATGCTTGTTAAAAAAATAATGTGCTAATTAAATTTGTGAATGAACTTTTTGGGGGAGAATTGTATGTCTCCTGCTCTGTTTTACCTGCATTCTGCCATATATTTCATGTTATAGCAGTCTTGGATGATGACCCAGCACATGTTGTTGTTTATTTTAAATCTGCAGTGAAAGTATTCTTGACAAAATGCAAAGAAGGTACCAATGTGAGATTTCTAAAGATAGCTACAGCACTCAACCCAAGGTTTTAAGAATCTGAAGTACCATCCAAAATCTGATAGGGACAAGGTGTGGAGCATGCTTTCAGAAGTCTTAAAAGATAAACAGTCCAATGTGGAAACTACAGAACTCAAACCACCAAAAATAGAAAATTGACCTTCTGCTGGTGGCATCTGACTCAGATGATCAAAATGAACATGCATCAGCGCACACTACTTTGGATCATTATAGAGCAGAACTTGTCATCAACATGGGCATGTGTCCTTTGGAATGATGGTTGAAGCATGAAGGGACATCTGAATCTTTAGGGCATTTAGAATGTAAATATCCTGTGATGCTGGCTACAACAGTTCCATGTGAACATCTGTCCTCACTTTCAGGTGACATTGTAAACAACAGGCAGGCAGCAGTATATACTGCAAAAGTAAACAAATGTGTCTGAGCAATTGGCAGAACAAGAAGTGGGACTGAATGGACTTGTAGGTTCTAAAGTTTTAGATTGTTTTGTTTTGAGTGCAGTTATTTTTGTACATAATGCTACATTTGTAAGTTCAACCTTCATGATGAAGAGATTGCACTACAGTACTTGTATGAGGTGAATTGAAAAATACTATTCTTTTATTTTTTACAGCACAAATATTTGTAATAAAAATAAATATAAACTGAATACTGTACACTTTGTATTCTGTGCTGTAATTGAAATGAATATATTTGTGTCTGTTACAGCTGTCCCCCTGCTGCATTCCTTTTTCCCCTCTCCTTTCTGTTTGTCCTGTGTGGCCGCCCCTCCTGGCCATTGTGCTAACTAAAGTCACAGCCCTATTCATAGGAATGGCTTGTACAGACTAACTGGAGCCATTGCTCTGCCTAGGGAGGGGGCTTCTTGCTTCTTTGTTTGGCTCCTTTGTTCAGACCCGGGCTCGGTGTGGGGGGGCGCTGCCCAGAAATGCAAGACCTGAAGTAGCCAACTAATTAAGCATATGAGTCATACCTGTGGCTCAGAACATGCCCAGGCATGCCTATGCTTACCTGCAGCCTTTCTCTGCCTTCTCTCCTCCTCTGTATCAAGAGGAGCCAATCAAAAGTACTGGTGGGAAACTGCCTGAGTTTGCCTTTAAAGCGGGACATTTTCTGATCAGACCTCGGAGAAGGTCCTTGCTTTGCCAGCTAGTCTGATCAGCTAGGAGTCTTTGGGGGGCCCTCTCCCCGCTCTCGTTTGTTTTTGAGCGTACCCCCGTTTTTAAACTCTCCTCCCACGAACAACGAATTTGTGCCTGGAGATCTCCTGATTATTGTAAGCGAATCGAGTCCTCTCTCCATCCTCCGATGCTACTGCTGTTCCTGCCTCTGTGCTTGCTGCTGTCCTGGGGATTGGTAAGAACTCCCTCTTGCAGACTCCCCCTGTCCTAGCTGCTGGCCTTGTTTCCCCAGCAGACAGACCCAAGCTAACTCCTTGGTCTGTATCTGTAATCTGTTTCTTGCTCTGCAGCGCCTTTGCTGCTAAAAATAAGCCTGTGCCGCTGCTAAGCTGTGCCTTCCTGGACTGTATCCTGGGCCGCCGGCTTGCAGCCGCCCCACTGCTGCAGCCACACCCCCCCGGGGGCTGTACTCTGGGCACACACCACTCTGCCCTCTGGAACTGCTCCCCCTCCCGATCAAAGAATCGGCATAGTGTAAGGTGCACCTATTAGAATCAGGTTCTTAGTCTAGATAAGTTGTAATTTCATTTTGCATAGCTGTGGTTAAGTTAGGTTTAAAGAATTGTTTGTATTGTGCTCTGTAAATTAGGTTTAAAAAAGAATTGTTGCATTGTGTTCTGTTACTTGCTAATTTGTGTAGTCTTGGTTAAGTTAGATCATAAATAAGATTTTGCTGTGTTCTGTATAATTGTGGTTAAGTTTGTCTTCCCGCTGCCCTAACCCGCCCCTAAGCTTGCCTGTGTCTCCCCCCCGAGCTCCCCAGTCACTCGTTGCAGTCTCTCTGCTGTTTAAACTTGCAGCCTGTCTGCTCTCTGTGTTTCCCTGAGTTTAAATCTCCCTCTGCAGCGCCTCTGCCTTTGGTTTCTGCTCCACCACGAGCTCCTCTTCTCCCATCCCCCAACCTCATTCCTCTACCACTGCCTTTCTCTCTCTCTCTCTCTCTTTTAATCCCTTCCCTCACGGGTTCACCCCGCTCCTACTGCTGCCAAACCTCAATTGTATTACTGAAGTCTAGCATAAAACCCCATTGGTTACCCTTTTTCTCTCTGACACACCTCACATTTTACATTTACACTACTGTGACACATTTTTACCTAGAGTTGTTGGTTATTTAACACATTTTACCCATAACTGTTAGTTGGTTATATGCTGCTGTGACACACCCTTTACATAGAAATCGTTAGCTACCTGTTACATTTATACTTCAGTGTTAATTGGTTACCAACTGTATTGTACCCCACTATTGAAACCCCCTATACTATTTACTAAAAGAAATCCCTCCCCAATTGTCTACCTTAGCAAACCCATACCCCTCACTATTGAATTTTCCCTGTTTTTGCATTTTCTTAATAAAGTTTATTTTGCACCCCACCAGTGCAGTAGTTGTCCCCCAAGATCCCATACCTGCTGGCAGGGTCAATTTGAAAACACAGAAACCACCCAAAATATTTGAATGGTAGTCTATTATTTAACAGTGTGATTAACTGCGATTAATATTTTAATCGCTGGACAGCCCTAACTTTTTTTTATATTGTCAGCTGTCTGTATTCTGTGAGCTCGCTTTATTTTCCAGACCACTTCCCTTTCATGTACATTTTTTCCCTTAAATTGTGTTGGATTTTTGAACTTCAGATTTTCTTTATGAGGAACCAATTCTAGTACAGCCCCCACCAAAGGTGTGCAGGAGAAAACAAGTCGGTAGGAGCACTTCCAGTTCCCAGCTGCAGAGAAGACATGCAAATGAGTCTGTATGTCTGTTGCCTCTCCACGAAGCTAACAACCAGCTTACAGCAATATGATGGCAATTTCAATCATTAATTCCCCAAGTCATTTGTGAGAGGGACTAGTACTGTAT
Organism: Gopherus flavomarginatus; assembly: GCF_025201925.1. Taxonomy (NCBI): domain Eukaryota; kingdom Metazoa; phylum Chordata; order Testudines; family Testudinidae; genus Gopherus; species Gopherus flavomarginatus. Next base: position 161,099,048 of record NC_066620.1, read on the forward strand.
GCTAAAAAGGATGAGACTCATTTAGACACATTATTCTGCAGGCCATACAATAGGCTACTCCTGTGGGGAATTCTGCACATGTGCAGAATTCTTTGCTTTCCTGCAGAAAAATGACTTTCTGACTGGGAAGCAAAGGGAAGCCACAAGAGCGGTCATGTGACCCTCCTCAGCAGTATGTTTTGAGTGCCCAGGGTAACCAGCAGAGAGGTAAATCGCTGTGGTGCAGGGGGCAGGACTGGGGAAGACCTGGCTAGTGGCTCCTACCCCTGCTAGTCCCAGCTGGTTTAGGGAGAACGGTACTTCCTCTTTCCCTGCATGGCATCTGGTACCAGGTCAGACCCACCCCCAGATTTCTCCCCCAACTGCAGGAAGCTCTGCAAGCTCCCACTCCCCGTACTTTCTGCATCCATCACTCCTCAGCTGCAGGGAGAGGGATCCACATACAGGGAGCTGCTCCCCTAGCCACCCAATCTCCATACCTCTAGACCAGTGCTTCTCAAAGCCAGTCCGCCGCTTGTTCAGGGAAAGCCCCTGGCGGGCCGGGCCAGTTTGTTTACCTGTCGCATCCACAGGTCTGTCCTATTGCGGCTCCCACTGGCTGCAGTTCGCCACTCCAGGCCAATGGGGGCGTCGGGAAGCTGCGGCCAGCACATCCCTAGGCCTGCGCCACTTCCCACTGCCCCCATTGGCCTAGAGCGGTGACCCGCGGCCATTTGGAGCTGCGATTGGCCAAACTTGCAGATGTGGCAGGTAAACAAAGTGGCCTGGCCCACCAGGGGCTTTCCCTGAACAAGTGGTGGACCGCTTTGAGAAGCACTGATCAAGATCTCCCATATATTGGAGCGCTAACACAGTAGTAGTAATAATAACAATAATGTTCCCATTTTCTCCCTAAAGAGTTATTTATTCATTACTGATGAATGTTAGCATCTATGACATAGTGCTGTTAATTACATAAAACCAACATTTCCATTAGATAAGTGAGTAAAAACCTGACCCCATTGAAGTCAATGTCAAAGCTCTCATTGACTTCAATGGAGCCAGCATATCACCCTATAATTCTAAAGGCCCTTCCCTAAATGAACTAATGTTTGTAGTTCACAGAGCTAGCTATAGCATTTTATTTTAGTTGGCAATAACACAAGGAACCTACGTGCCTGTGTCATGTGAGGTATTTAGTTTAAATAGTTAGCATAAGGTATAAGTTAGCAAAATGCTTTGAGGCCTGTGAACTTTGGTATGGATAAATGGCCAACAGTTACCCTGAGTTTTGGGGAGAGCCGGTGCTTGGGGCAGAGGCAGGGTGCAGAGCTGCCTGGTCACGTCTCCACCTAGGAGTTGAGGGTGGGGGATGTCGCAGCTTCCAGGGAGCCCTCCAAGGTAAGGGCCGCTGAGATCCCTCACCCTGTCCCATGTCCCAACCTCCTGCCCCCTCCTGTACCCAAACTCCTGCTGCTGCTCGGGGAGGAGGGTGCAGGGGCCCGAGACTGCAACAGCAGTGGTGGGTGCGCCTGGCCCAGGGGCTGCCTGAGCTACTCAGGCAGCCCCTGGGCCAGGCGCACCAGCCACTGCAGAAGTTATAGAGGTCACAGAAAGTTACTGAATCCGTGACTTCTGTGACCTCCATGACAAACTTGTAGCCTTAGTAATAAGCTACAATTATTAATATACCAATCTATAGGATAAAAAGCCTCCCACATAATTAGGGTGAGGAAGTTAGATATGGACAAGAGAGGCTAGATATTTGCATGACTATTCATGATAACACCTAAGCCCTATAATAGGCCAGACCAACATGTAACTACGGTTGTCGGTTGATCAGGACCATTAGACTCATTGCCAGTGACAGAGAAGGTTCTGTCTTTCAGCACCAGATCCCCAAGGAAGGGTGTGAGTATATGAGTATATATGTGAGGAATGGTACAAGATATCACCTTAACTCTGTATTTGGTATCTTTTTGTGGTTTGGAGCTTTTTTGTCTTAACTAATTGTGCTAATAAAAGTGGTTAAAGCTTTGCACTGCCCTCAGTGTGAGTATCTTTGTGGTGCACACCAGGGTTCCCAACCAGATACGGAACTTGATAAGCACAAAAGAATCAAGGTTGATTCTGGGACTAGAATCCTACAATCCCCCAGCTCATGAAATTAGAATTAATTGGAATTCAATATTAATCAGTAACACTAAATAATCACACAACACATTTAACCCTGCAGTGTGCAATCTGAATATGCCCTTGCCAAGAATGCCTGTGAATAAATGAATATCATCCAGTATTTCAAGAGATGTTGCACTTCTCTGAGGCTGGTGTGAAATGGAAAACCAGAGCATTTTCTTATGTAAAAATATGTTCAGGCTTAAATCTGACATCAATCACAGACAACTCAAAGAGTCAGAGGAGTCTGAACAAATAAAGATGGGCATTCCCAAATAGTATATCCAGGCATGATTATGAAACTGTCTTTCAAATGTATTTTCATCTTCTGTTTTGCCTGATGCAAATTCCAGTTCTGAACATTATAAATAAAGTTAGGGGTGCAAGATAAGGGAATTATGAATGAAAGAAGGGACCAGCAAGCCCAGCTCTTAAAGTGATGTATAATTTAAATCCTCATCTTTTAAAGGATTCCTGGTGTCAGAGAAAGACAGGGAGATGAATCAGACTTCACAGTAACTAGTGATCTGTAAAGAATAGATCTTTTAATGGGGAGATAAAAGACTGTAATAGAAAGATCGACATTCCATTGCTACATTTTTAATCAAACAAATGTTACAATAGTGATTTTAATGTATGTATCATGTAGATTTCAATACTGAAATTGAAACCACAGTGCTGTAGTTAGGTGCACTGAAAATTCTAGGAGAGTCCTTTTGAAAAGTCTACCCAAACGTGCATAACATTTTCAAATTAATGTACTATAGGAATATAGGTTGACCTTTCATAAAGAATTAAATTTAGTTCACGTTTGGAACAACTGTAGGACTGAGAAATTGTGGAGCAAATAAGGTACTAAATGAGGTAAAGTGAAAGTTGATTAAGATAAGTGATGAATAGTTTCAATATTCAATAATATATTCCATAATGTATTTCTGTTTATACTATAGATAATTAATACAGATCTATCAAATATGGTATGTTAAATGATGCCATTTGAGAATTCTATAATATCTCATCCTTAGTGAAAACTTTGACAGGTAGTTACACTATGTAAAATTGCATCAATTGAGAATTACAAACAGTGCATTCTTCGGGAAAAGTCGTGACGGCTATAACTTATTTGCCTTGTCTTTTCCCAAAGGATATGATTGTTTGTCCTTCTCAAATGTCATAACTGATCAGACATATTTGGTAGAATTATATTATTTACAACAATATTACAGTCCTGGACTGTGAAAACTTCACCTGCCATGCAGGAAGAGTTCCTCTTTTACTGGTACTCATTGTTATTCAATAGAATTCACCCTACAGGACAGGAAATCCACTGTGGAGAGATGTAATTTTAATGCTCCAGAACTATATATTAAGGGCCAGATTATGCTCTTATATGGGCATGTAAAGGTGGGGAAGAGAATAATTCTCTTAAGGGATCATCCTTGAAATATAGTCACAACAGAGTCTATGTACCTGCAAAAAGTGTTTGCCCCACTACTCCTTACACAGAAGGAACTCCGAGCAGTCTAGCATAGCCTCAAGGAACCCTATCATAGCTCTATCAAACCCATTTCACTTTGACCATCAGCTCCCTGTATATTTCCAAAACCATGTGGGCACAACACAGTAGTATCTGAGTGCCTTATCCTGGTAGAAGGGTACCCCAAACATGCAAAGTCCTGGCAATCTCAGACAGTTCCCTTTGATAGTACATCACAAGCACTTCCTCTGCACTGCCTGGGGCCACAATCCTTCCTGGAAATCCCTATAGGCAGTCACCTCTACACTGCCCCTCATGCAGGCAGTGCCATCAGTGCACCATCTGGCCCTAAATATCTGTCAAGATAATGTACTTTGCAGCTCTGTTTCTGTTACAACATCTAGCCCTAATCCTTAAAATTGTGAGACATCAAAAGAATTTGAACATGCCTGGGGATAGTCTGAGTACACAAATGCTGTTTAAACATTGTTATGTAAGAGACAACATAATTGTAAAAAACAACAAAGAAACAAACAAACCCAAAAACCACACACCCCACCAGTGCTAATACAGAGCATATCAGTAAAGAGCATATTAAACAGCAGACAGAGAGCCTTACAGCCCAATTACACAGAATTTGCCAAGGACATGGTGTGAGGAAGACATGCACATAATGATTTAGGGAAATTTGCCTAGCTTGACCACAGCTGCATTAATCACAATAACAACAGAAGGCATATCGTCCTTGAAAAATAACTCTTGGGAAAGGAACCTGGTCAAATCCTTTCCCTACTGATTGCCATGGAGGAACCCCATCCTTCTGCCCCATCCTGGGACATCTTTATGGGTCATCTGGCTGAAGTGCTTTTGCATAATGATGCTTAAATATCCCACCTCTCATACTGAGAGTGTGTACCTCATAGCTAAGTTTCTGCCAGCCACCAATTGTTGGCATTTCAGAATCCATGTAAGTGACTTTTGCCTTTCAATCACACTGAGATTAAGGGGCTGGGATACTTCACCCAACTCAGGCCTACTTTTTCAACCACTTATCTAATGCTCTTGCAAAGACTACCTTCCACAAGATCTCACTAGCACATTGCTTAGCCATGCACAAAAGACTTGAATCCACAAAGGCAAAGCCAAAAAATATCAGAGAAATATAGTCACACCAGAATTGATGTGCCTGTAAAAAGTGTTTGCCCCACTGCTCCTTACACAGAAGGAACTCTGACCAGTCTAGCATAGCCTCAAGGAACCCTGTCATAGCTCTATCAATCCCATTTCACTTTGATCATGAGCTCCTTGTATGTTTCCAAAACCATGTTTATTTGAGGTGGATGAAGATTGTGTCTGGCTGTCCGTGCTTCTACCCTAATTCAACATTTTATATGTTTATCTAATTGCTTTTGCTCCTGTTTCCTGCAGGAGTGAAATAGTCCCAGCATTGCAGAGCACACAGAAAAATCCATTTTAATTGCTTCTTTCAAATACTCCTATCTCCAGCTATAACTTCAGATGGATATACTATCAGCCTGGGGAAACCATATTGCTTATAATCCTGGACAGGGAGAAGTGCTATTTGGGCAAGTAAAAGTGTCAAGCTTTCTGCCAACAAGACAGGTATGACAGGAGAGACTGGAGATAGGCTGGGTGACATCAGAAGTAGCAACACTGATGGGAGAGCGAAGGGTGGCCCAAGGGACTGAGTGGAAGAAAAGCAAAGAGAACTGAGCTGCCTCAGGATTAGAGGAAGTGTAGGAGGATTCTCAGATAGTCCAGCTGTAACAGTTCCTATACCATGTCTTTCCCCCAATCCATGCATATGTTGGAGTGGAAAGAAGGCCTGTAATTACTGGCTGTCATTATGGCTCCTTGTTTCCAGGCAGTGCATGTTGCAACAGCCTGCAGTCTGCTTTAACTTATTCAAGGCACCTGAATCCTGTGCAGACCTAGCTAGGATGGAAAGTTTGGCACCACCTCCTGACAAATCCATGACAAAAAGCTGCATTGGGGAAAGGAGGCACTGATCAACAACACCATACTATATTTTCAGCACAATAACCTTCTGCAAATAAACCATTCTGGATTCTAAAGAGCAATGCATGCCCACCCGCCATCATGCAACTCTGAATATGCACTACTCTGCTTTTATGTGCAACTAGAAGAATGATCTGAGTCACGGAATGATTTGTGCCATCCATCACAGGTGAGTGTGGCCCTTTGTTTTATAGTTACACCTGAGGCCCAAAATCAGATGTAACAATCTTGGTAATAAATAGTACTGAGGTGTTTTGAAGTAAAATATGTATCTGTAGCAAGTCTTACCACACAAAAATAGCATGTTTAGTCATTATATAATGTGAGTGGGTCTCTCTAATTTCAAAAACAAGAACATTCTACTTTGCTTATTTGAAAGAATTTTAATAAATAATATTTTATTTGTATATAGTGCCTTTCAACCTGAGGAATTTCAAAACTCTTCAAACACTTTACAACTCACTCGTTTTCTCTTGGCCTAAAATAATCTATATTTAAATATAAAAGAAAATGTGTCTGAATCATTAACTACCATCTTCTATTACACATTGTGTACTTAATCTACCATTGAAATGCAGCCACCTCTAAGGCAAAATGCAGTTGCTGTGTCATAACATATATCATGCAACAGTTTAAGAGTAAAACTATAGGCATAGTAAAATAATTACATAGAATGTGGATGTAAAAACAGGTGAATGAGTGTTGCCTACAAAACAATATATAAATACAGTTCACACTGTGTGGATATATTTATCTAGACATTTATATGAGCACACATTGTCAGACAGCTGGGTACTTCCCATCAATAAAACCAATCAATATATTACAATATGTTGTATATAGCTAGAAACAGTAAATACAAATTGATGTACATAAGCACTGAATTCAGCTACCAGATGCCAGGAACATAGTCAATTACAGAGATGGAATAGTATCAAATATTCCATCAAGCACTTGCCTTGATGATGAGTTAGTGGTTGTGCTCCTTTCTAAACTGTTGCAATTATATCAGCTGTTCCTATTGCTGTCTTTGTTAAGGTATTATATATTAGTATTGATTACTCCTACAAAATTCCCACAAAAGAGAATAATTTTTCCTGAGAAAAGATTAGGTGTTATACAAAGAATATGTCAATTAAAATACACTCCTTCCTAATCCTTAATTTGAGTCTGTGCCCCACTGGGCTTTTGGTGCTCTGATACTCAAATATCTTGGAGATAATGAGCTTTGAACTCCCCTGAATTGACCCGTAACTTTTAAAAAAGAAATCTTATGGGATATGGTTTTAATACATAGGTTACATTACCTGAGTAAGCACCATCTGTAAATATCATTGTTCAGTAAATGGGGAAACAATGGCATATTCAGCCATTTGACAGAGGTGTTATTTAGATTATTGTCCTTTAGATAAGCTGCATCAGCACAAAACGGGCAACTGTAATTTCAGGTACGAAATGCTTTTGATTTGGATATATTGAACTACTTAGACTTGCTGCATTCCTCCATATTATTTCATTAATCACATAACAAGCTTTCCATTTCTCCACTAAACATGCTAACTCTAATTATTGCTAGACTGCACAGATGTTTCCTCATTTAGATGCTCAGTGCATAGTCATTTGTTACTCTCATTGTCACACAGATTTCAATTTATATTACATCACTCTAATGTCCTTTCTGTTTGTGAGCCCTTTGGGTTAATATGTCCATTTAAATAACAAGTGTATATATAAAAATTGATTAGAAATGTGTACTTTCAGCTAATGGCCTTGTCTGAAAATATAAGGAATGTTTTTTAACAGCAGAATCATCCCACTGAATACTGCTAAATTGGAAAAATTCTGAAGTCAGATACAATTATTCCAGATTTACACTGGTGAGGCCATAATTTGGCCTATAAATGTAACACAGTATATGTATTAAACAGTATAATTCTCATTATAATGAGTAGCAGTGTATCTTTCTATTTTGCATCACATGAAGTGTAAAGGAACAAGTAAACTTTTAAACTAATGTTAAGTAATGAGAATGGGAAATGCTGAACAATGCAACAGAAACTTCTTGTGCACTCCTATGAGGGAATGAAGTTTGTTGTAGCACTAGATTGTTGTATCATATTCAGATGAAATAAATACTGATATATGATTGATATTTGATTTGAAAAAAAACAGTTCCTGGAGTTGGTTTGTTACAAAGTTGAAGCAAATTTAGAGATATGGTAAAGAAACAAGAAAATGATATTCAGATGTACAAAAATGGGCAGTCAGAGAAGGTCAGAATGCCTTTTACTACTGTTCTTAAAATGTTTTGTTATGCAGCAAAGAGTATGGATTATTCAGAGATTAAAATAAACATGTAAAGTGCTGCTGAAAAGACAAAAACACAAAGATGACAAAAACCAAGTCAACAAAAAGAAATGTAACTGTAAGAAATGTTTAAGTCATTTACAAATATTAATTTTTGCTTATCTCAGAACATTATTCTTCCAATTAAAAATGGCAGAAAAGTGGACAGCATACACTATACATACACTCTACCATTCAACTTTTCCTCATGTCAGAACAATTCATTTTATTTAAAAAACAATTGCGTTGCAGATACTTAATTTCTCTAGGCAACTCGGAGGTGAGCAGTAAAGCCCTGCACGCAGCTAACCCTAGGCGCACGTTTCCCAGCACTAGATACAGTGGTGCGGTCTGACACGTAGCCAGCCCTCCTCGCCTTCAGTTCAGCCGCGAGAGCTGCCTGCGCTCCCATCCCGCGTTGGCATTTGTTTTTTTGTGGCCCAACCACGGCTGCCCAGGGAATGGGATGTTTCACAAAACGAGTGAACTGCACGAGCCGGGTTCGGCCGGGGATGGCTGACCACGCGTTTGTTACCGTCTCCCGGGGCACAGACACTGTCTCGCTGCAGCCACGAGCTAGGGCGTGTTGGAGCTGCCACATTTGCTAAACAAAAGAAGTTTAGGGGCTACTCTTGAGCGGGCGAGGGGGAACAACAGCTGTCTCACAGGTAGCCGCTCGGCCGCGGCCAGGCGTTAGCTCCTGCCGCACGCAGAGCCCAGAAGCTAGGCGGGGGGCCGCTGGCCCCTCTGCAGAACCCTTCGGGGGTTTCCTTTGCCCCGGGCAGGCGGTCCCGCAGCACAGAAGCCCGCGCGGCTGGCGTGCGCTACTGGGCGGGCAGGGTGATTAAAACTCACCGCATCGGTTCGTTAGTGGCGTCACACCCCCCATCCGCCCCCGTGCTCCGGTCCCTGGAGTTTTAAGCACGTGAGCAGACGCTGCCTGTTCTCCAAAGACCCCGCCGCCTTTCAAGGGGGAGCCAGCGCGCCAAGCTCTCCAGCCAGCTCCCCTGCCAGCCCCGCTTTCCTCCCGCGCACCCAGCGAGGAGCCTCCATCCCCGCGCCCCCTCCCAGCGGGGGGGCTCCGCGCCGCGCACAGGACGGTCCGGCTGGCCCGAGGAGGGATGTGGCGAAAGGCGGCAAGGCGGCAGCCGCCGGCGTAGAGCGGCGAGGAGAGCAGGCAGCCCCCGGCAGGACTGGCCGGGCGAAGAGGGGGAACCGCAGGCGCCCTGGGCACCGGATGGGCTCCCCCCCTGCCCCGGCGCCATGTGACTGACCCGCTCGGTGCAGCCCAGGGCAGAACGTCGGACTCGGTCCCCAGGGCATTGATCTGCCCGCCCCCGTGGCCAGGCAGGGGGTGACCGGACCCGTGACCGCTGGGGCTGCTCCCCTCCGCCCGGCTCCGATGGGGACGGGAGCCCGGGCGGCCGCCGCTGGTGCTGTGAGGGCGGCGCCCTGCTTGGCGGGGGCACCATGAAGTCCCTGCTCCTCAGCCGCTTCCTGCTGCTGCTGCCCTGGGGGCTCATCGTCCTCCTCCTGCTGGACACGGACAGCAGCCGGGCGCCGCCCGCCCGGCCCCCGCAGCCGACAGCCCCCCGGCAGCCGCCGCTGCCCCCCATCTATGCCATCACCCCCACCTACAGCCGCCCGGTGCAGAAAGCCGAGCTCACCCGCCTGGCCAACACCTTCCGCCAGGTGGCGCGGCTGCATTGGGTCCTGGTGGAGGACGCTGCCCGGCGCAGCGAGCTGGTGAGCCGCTTCGTGGCGCGGGCCGGCCTGCCCTGCACCCACCTGCACATCCCCACCCCGCGCAGGTACAAGCGGCCCGGCCTGCCCCGCGCCACCGAGCAGCGCAACGCCGGCCTGGCCTGGCTCCGGCAGCGACACCAGCACCTGCCGCCGCGCCAGCCCGGGGTGCTCTTCTTCGCCGACGACGACAACACCTACAGCCTGGAGCTCTTCGAGGAGGTAGCGCTGGGGACGGGGGGCGGGTGTTGGGCCCTGGGAACCCACTGACTGCCACCGCCACGCACCCTGCGTGCGCCTCCACGCACTCCAGCGCCTGGCACACCCTGCCCACTGCATGCACCTGCACCCAGTCCAGAGCCTGGCTCCCGGACACTCTGCAGACACTGGCTCCACCCAGTCCAGAGCCAAGCCGACCCCCTCCATGGAACTGTGCATAACCGGCCCCTTGCATGCACCTCCACCTAATCCAGAGTCAGCCCCCCGAGGCATCTCTAGCCAATCCAGAGCCCTCCACCCTGCTTGCATCTCCACCTGGTGACAGCCAGGCCCAGAGACTCCGCAGCACCCCAGACCTTACATATTCTTCTAACAGCCAATTAACACCCTGACCCCACATGCACTCCCCAACCTGCACACAGACACAGTTTTATGCACTGTGCATGCACTTTCACCAGATCTAGACCTTCAGTACACCCAGACTCATACAGTCTACCCGGTTTTAGGCACAGTGCATGGCTGCTCACCCCAAACTCATACCTAGACTTTTCCAAAATCAATACTCCAGCATTCTGCACACATCTTCCCCCAGACCCAACACTTCACATATTCCCTTCTCCCAAATTCATGTACTCCTCAAGCATTCAGAGTACCATTACCTTAATCTTAATTCTGCCTTTCAGCAAGAGTTACCTTCTTTTTCCTTCCCACACCTAGAAGCAGTCACTATTTTCTCATTTTCTTGCTGACATATGCAGAGTTGGGGATTATATAATGACTTCACTGTGACTCTGTTAAAACTGGAATAAAAGAGACACCACTGTCTTTGATTTCTTCAGTTCTGGTTGTGTCTTTCTTTTGCCCTGGAGGGCAAACTCACACCATGAATCATAGTCCTTTATAATGTAACTTGCTATGAATTACTTTGCTTGGAGTTGCCCACTCTTTTTTGAAACCTGTCATTGTTAAAAGCAGAAAATCTTTTACATAATGGCTAAACATCTTTTCAGGAATCCCATTTGTAAGGGGATGTGTTTTGTCTTTATTCCAGCCACTTGGTGAAGTGCTTGCTCCCTTTCAGTGGGAGTTGGCAAGTGCACAGGGATGAGGTTATCCAGCTTTCTGATTTCCCACTGGCAGGAAGGAGGATGTTTAATAAGCAGAAGAAAGATCATGTATCTTTGACAGATAAAAGAATAACCTTGGCAGAAAAATGGGGGAGAGAAAAAGAAAAAGTGGTTTGGCAGGCAATGTGCAGGAGTTTTAAAGCATACTTCAGTGGTTAAAGGTATGAACCAATCAATGTATGATAGTATCCTGTATTTAGCTAGCAGCTCACATCCATGGGTGATTTACAATCAGTAGATGGAAACACACAATATACAAAGATGCCCAGCAAATAAAACGCCTAGAGGGAGTTGGTTTTAGAAATGTTGATCAACACAATTGACTAATGTTTAGATTTAAAATATATTTGCTTTCCTCTTCAATATGTTGACAGGTGCAAGTTCCTCATTTAGCAGAGCTACTCTAGTTCCTGTTCTAGCATGAGATGGAGCACAGAAGCTCCTAATTTGAGGACCTTCCACTGGAAATGTCATATTCTGTTTTTCTGGGTTATTGTCCTAAACCTCACTAGACCCCCATGCCTGTACTTAGCTCATCAATGCAAAGGAATTATATGCCTTCATCTTGTTCTAATGATGTCACCTGGGTTCTCTTGGAATTCATTGCCAGTGTGGTTCGTTCCACTGCAGGCTACAACCCAATCCAGAAAATATGCCCCTCTCCCAGCAGTAGCACAGGGGCAAATGTTGTCTGGACACAAATCCTTTCTATAAAGTACACAGGGAAGAGGAAATGCTAAATGAAGAAGTGACAGGGCGCACCAGTTGAGTAACTGTTAAGAGGAGATGGTCCAGAGTCAGCTTGAATCTTTTTTATTTCCTAGTCCTTTGTTTCTAATTTCTGAGGAGGATGAAATTAAAGAAGTACAAATTAGCTCCCCAAAGTGCTGGCTGTGAATGCAGGAATGCAAAGGATGAATGAATGCCTAGGGTTAACCTTGAAGATTACAGGCACAACAGGCAATCCACGTTCAATTATTTCTCTTTGCTAACAGGAATGCCAGCCTGTTCACACATGCAGCTAAGCAATTCTAAGCCTCCTTTCAACATGGTTCAGTGCTAAGAAAGAAATGTTTGCTTTGAACAGTCCCATGTTCACAGGGAAACACATTTGCGAGTGAAGCTCTTGCTGTGAGATGCAATAGCAGAAACAAACAAAAAAGATCTACTTCAGGGAGAGGGAAAGATTTCAATCTTCATATATCTACCGAACAACCCCATTTCTGTTTTCCCTGCAGCACGGATGGGCGCTCTGGAGGGGGAGGTGCTGCTGGAACACAGATAATCCCCTCCTCCCCATATTGATCTGAAGCTCTGTTCAAGCAACTAAAATCCTTTGCAAATAAGCCTTTGCAAATGCCACAAGCAGAGTGTGCCTTTCTGATGAGAAGGTGGACCGCTTAGCCTTGTCTTCAATCAGGGCATTGGTCAGATTTCTATTTCTCATTGGAAAACCTTCACTATTTTCATGAGTTCTGACTTCACAATTTTAAAATAAATCTCCATCTCTTCTTTGGGAATTGATTGATTAAGAGTAAATTGTGCTCCTCCTTTCCAAGGATGGAGCGGCCAGCCTCAGAACACGTCACATGTGGCAGAAATCCTGTAGTAATTCCCTTCATGAAAGTGGCTTAATGAGATGTGAGAGGGAATTTGTTAATGCTTAATGCTGTTTCCCAGCCTTCCAGTTGCAATTCTTCTGAATGGTGGTTGCTGAATCTCTAATGCAAAAGAAAACCTGATTTAAGACCCCTGTTGTAGATGGGGAAGGGATTGGTATGGACATGGGACTGGAAGTCAGAAACTCCTGTATTCTAATCCTGCCTTGTGCGCGGACTGTCTGTGTGATTTTATTTGAACGTCACAATTACAGCCAGAAAGTGACTATGTAAAATGTCTATCTTATTAAGTAGATCTGCGTGCCTGTTCTGAGTCATAGCTGTTGACTTTAGTGACAAAAGTAGGGATGTTTTGGTAATGTGTTTTTCACTCTTGTTAGCACCAGAAAGTTCAAACTCCTAAGGGCTTCCAAAACCTCATAGGAGTGTCGCATCAGTGCACTTTACACTGGTAAAGGTTTGATTTGGTTTAGCTCCTTTGCTGCAAATTTCTCTAATATGCTTAAAAGAGAATGTGAGGCTCTTTAATGAACCAGCTCCCTGCAGCAGCTCTCTTACAAATGAAGGTGTACAAGCCAGAAGGAATGTACTTTGTGAAATGGCAGGTTGTTTTTGTCAAGGTGTCAGTTTGAAAAATCTAGTTTCCATTTATAATGTGCTCATCATCACCATATTAGAAAAGCACCAGGTTTATTTGATATGGAGAGATGTTAAATATTAGAGTTAGTAAGAAAACAGCAACAGTTTTCCTTTTACAATTAAAAATAAAATGTGGGGGTTTTATTATTAAATCTGGAAACAAATACTGACTAGCTGTAGTAAACTTGGAACCCCACTGGGGTCTTTGTACTGTGGCTTACACACTTCCCTGCCTCCCCTGGGTGGTGTGGAGCTTAATTTGTTAATAGCCAAAAATGTGCTCTCCTATTTCAATTAAATGAGGTTGCTCCAAGCATGTTTAAACTATAATTTCTGAAGTGGTGCTAAGGATGGTTTGTCCTTAGCTACCCCTGCAGCTCAACTTTCTTCCCCATTTGTTCCTGTACATTCTTTGTCAGGAATGAGTATTTTTAACAACTTAGAAGAGGCTTCTGTGAGAGGAGCAGTTAGCTTGGTGTTTGGAGTGCTAAGTGATATTATGACAATAACTGAGAAATTGTTCTCTGGAATAAATGGAAGTCTGACCTTTAGTTGCTCACAATTCTTTTCACTTTAGGATGTGACCTAGAAATTTAGGTCTACACATTCTCTTTAGTCCAGACAGCTGTGTCAGTATTTTATCTATTTATTTTCATAGCCTAGAGACCTAGAAGTTGGTTGATTCTCTACCTCTGATGTGGACCACACATCTACAGACTCATCTTCATCAAAAACAATTCCCTCCCCCTCCAACTCTGGAAATGTGTTTAATAATTTGATCAGGCAAGATACCCAACAAGAAATCAATTTTCATAGCAAAGCCAGTGGAATGACTAAAGCCCAACTGACATTTATTTCATGAATTTTATTGAGATTTCAACATGTCAGTGTGACCTCTCTTTCTTTCTTTTCTTGTAGGCTGTTTTGACTGATGCAGTTACACTTTTTCTATTGCATTTAGCTTACAAGATGCCTGGATACAAGTAATTATAATAAAGTGACTAATACTTTGATTTCCAGTGGTACACTTTTAAATTTCTAGACAAAAATCTTAGTCTCAGTTTTAACTATCTGATCCTGTAATTCTGCCCCTATAGAATGTTAGATTAATCAATCAAAAACAACAGTTTTGAGGTTCCAACTCCAACCTCTACTTTAACTTTTCATATCTTTCCCTGCCCATCTTGTATATACCACTAAACCAGAGGTTCACTTACTCTGCCCTTTCTGTATTTAAATAATGGGTCATACGATATTACTTTAAAAACCTCTGTATGTTAAATTTACATAAGCAGATTGGGTGTCCACCATCAGTTCAGCTAATCTCCTGCTTCTTACACAGACGTACCTGTCGATGAAGACTTCAATAGGAGGTTGACCTGCTGAAAGGATACGGGAAAGAGTTTGATGTATGTAGAATCAAATATGCCAACTCAAGATATGCAGTGTAGTTGTAGCCATGTCAGTCCCAGGATATTAGAGAGACAAGAATGGGCAAGGTAATATCTTTTATTGAACTGTCTCTCTCATCAACAGAAGTTCGTATAATAAAAGATATTACCTCACTCAGTGTTCCCTCTAATTTTTCCCATCCATTTGTGGAATTAATTTTGTTATGTGCACCAATATGGAGGTGATGTGTCACATATCACCTTCATATTGGTGCATATAACAAAATTAATATGGTGGGAGGTGGGGCTGAGGAGTTCGGAGTGTGGGAGTGGGCTCAGGGCTGGGGCAGAGGGTTGGGGTGTGTGGGGGAGTGAGGGCTCCGGCTGTGAGGGTGGGCTCTGGGGTGGGGCCAGGGATGAGGGGTTTGGGATGCAAGAGGGTGCTCTGAGACTAGGGCTGGGAGAGAGAACTCCCCCCACCCCAGCTCTTTCTCCCCGCAGCAGTGCTTGGGTTGGGGGACAGAGGTGCCTCTCCCCATTGCAGCAGCTCTGGGGCTGCGGGATGGGTGTCTCTCCCCCAGCCACAGCAGGTCCAGGCTGGGGCTGAGTTGGGGCTGGGGAGGGGAGGGGTGCCCTGGCCGGTCCTGGCTGGGGCTGGGTTTGGGCCACCCCTTCACCGGCTGCGGCAGGTCTCTGGCTGAGTTGGGACGGGGGGAGGGGTGCTCACAGAGAAAAATTGGTGAGTGCTGCTCAGCAGCACTCACCAGCAGCCAAGCTTCCCCCACTCTCCTGGTGCCTCTCACCTGCTAGCAGCCCTACTGGCCGCCTCCTCCTCCTCCCTCCCAGCGTCTCCCGCAAACAGGTGTTTTGCGGTGTGTAGGAAGCTCTGGGAGGGAGGGGAAGGGGTGGGGATGGGGTGTGCTTGGGGGAGGAGGTGGGGACTTGAGTGGAGGGGTAGGTGGAGCACCCCTGGCTAGAGAGGAAGTCAGTGCGTATGGGCGCCCCTCCCCTGGCTGTGGCAGATCCTGGCTGAGTGGGTTCCCTGAACGCCTGCACAGTGCTAAATAGGCAGCTGCATGGCCATGCAGCTTACAGGGAACTTCGCTCACCCACCTTGTCAATTCAAGATATTGTGAAATAACTGATTTTAATAACTGCCTTTCTCTATACTGGGATGTCTTCCACCTTTGTCTTTTGTGGTTATTCTAACCATTCATTTGTTCCCAGACTAAACAACTTTGTTAATTTGCAATAAAAGATGAAAGAATTTATCACTTCATCCAAAAACTGTTAAGACTTCAGTAATAGTTGGTAATGTTTTCAAAATACTCTCAAGCTTTCTCTAGGAAGTTCTAAGTTAACATTTTAGATTATAAACTAACAAAGCAACACACCATAAAAACCATTTGACAGTTAACAACTGCCTAGCTAGTTACCTGAACTGCCCCCATGGTCATCTTGAGACCTGCCAGACTCAGACATTGGATCCATCCCTTCGCACAGTTTTATTAAGAATAAGAGTAAGGTACTAAATATTTTATGGTCGCTAATAGGAATGACCTGTTTGATGTCTGGGTTTGTAGTAGTCATCAGGATGGCACTATGAAGCAGAGTTAAGGTTGGTTGCGTGACCCAAGCTTTGTATTTTACCAAAAAAGGTGGGGGACGTGTGTGTGTGTGGGGGGCACTTTGGTAGCCATGCAGGAAATCTGGTCGATTTTTGTAAGGCATGTGCAGAATGATCTCATTCCTTTCTAGAAAGCCTTCTACGCCCATATGTGGCTTCCTTGTCCCTATTTCTGTTATGTCCAATGTAGCTTTTGCTCTTTTGGGCAGGACTTACCTGCACCAAAGTGGTTCACATGCAGAACCTTATCCCATTAAGAGCATCTGTGCCTGGACCATGTATGCTTTGCAAAGCCCCTGTCATGCCATGTACATTTTGCAAAGAACCTGCTAAGTTACCTATACTTTACCAAGTCTCTGTCAAAATAATGCAAGTATCAAATTGATGTATTATCAAATTTATGTATGTATTTTGTATATTTAAAAAGATACACGTGTTCAGTGCACCTGAATGAATAAATATAATATGCAGTACATGTATCTATAAAGATGCTTGTGTCATACATGGTGCATGTTATTTTTAAATGGATAAGAACGGCCATACTGGGTCAGACCAAAGGTCCATCAAGCCCAGTATCCTGTCCTCTGACAGTGGCCAAAGGGGATGAACAGACAGGTTAGCATCAAGTGATCCGTGCCCTGTCACCCAATCCCAGCTTCTGGCAAACAGGCTAGGGACACCATTCCTACCTAATAGCCATTGATGGACCTATCCTCCATGAATCTGTCTAGCTCCCTTTTGAACCCCGTTATAGTATTGGCCTTCACAACACCCTCTGGCAAGGAGTTCTAGAGGTTGACAGTGTGAAAAATACTTTCTTGTGTGTGTTTAAACCTGCTACCTATTAATTTCATTTTGTGGCCCCTTATTCTTGTATTATGAGAAGGAGTAAATAATACTGCCTTATTTACTTTCTCTATACCACTCATAATTTTATAGATCTCTATCATATCCCCCCTTAGTCACCTCTTTTCCAAGCTCAAGAGTCCCAGTCTTATTAATCTCTTATCATACGGAAGCCGTTCTATACCCCTAATCATTTTGTTGCCCTTTTCTGAACCTTTTTCAATTCCAGTATATCTTTTTTGAAATGGGGTGACCACATCTGCATGCAGTATTCAAGGTGTGGGTGTATCAGGGATTTATGTAAAGGCCATATGATATTTTCTGTCTTATCATCTATCCCTTTCTTGATGATTCCCAACATTCTGTTTGCTTTTTTGACTGCCGCTGCACATTGAGTGAAAGTTTTCAGAGAACTATCCACAGTGACTACAAGATCTTTCTTGAGTGGTAACTATAGCTAATTTAAACCACATTTCTGTAGGTTATCATTATTTATATCTATACGGGTGATAACACCCTTAAACTGATTCATAATTCTTGCATGCATCACCAGCCTCAAACATACTACTAGCATCTCTGCTTTTTAGGGACTAAGGCCCTGATCCAATGCCCATGGAAATCAGTGGGAGCCTTTCCATTGACTTAAATGGATGCTGGATTTAGGCTGTATTTGAGCAGTTACTTTGAAGTTTTGAAGATGTTCAGTCAAAAAATGTTTGGAAATCTTCTGAAAGGGAATTAAGAGTATATTTCCATGCCTCCGTATCTCTGAAACTGCTTATATGATTTGCTCCCAGTTTACCAAAAAGTTTTACCCTGAATTTTCAGATTAGGCAGGTTTTCTGTCTGGTGTAGTGGAAGCTAGTTCAACTGTAGCTCTGGAAGGACTAGTGTGCCTTCCACTACATGTTTAATGTAATCTGTTATTAACTGGCACAGGACAGTTGTTAGTGACTTCAGTAGTGGTGAAAAATGGATTCCTATGTAATTGGGTATTGATAAAATGACAGCCAAATGGATTTTTTTAAAAAAAGTCATTAGTAGACAATCAGTATTTTTTAAATGTGACTGGTATTATGAAATCTTTGAATCTACAGAACTAGTTGGAAAAAACAGATTTTTGCTCAGCTTCCTAGTTTTGGGGAACAGTATCCAGCAGCCTAGACAGAATGAAATATTAGCCATCTGTCACTGATTTTTTTCTTCATATTAAAAAAACCTTATAATAATAGGAGATATACCTATCTCCCAGAACTAGAAGGGATCTCGAGTCTAGCCCTCTGCCTTCACTAGCAGGGCCAAGTACTGATTTTTGCCACAGATCTCTAAATGGCCCCCTCAAGGATTGAGCTCAAAACCCTGGATTTAGCAGGCCAATGCTCGAACCACTGAGCTATCCCTCCTTACCTTAAGAAACAATCTAAATATGAACCAGTAGTGCATTAAATATTTGTCTAATGTGTAGATGAATTTGATACACTGATACATGAATGCATACTGATAGTTAGTCAAGTGGTGCCTCTTCTAAATAGTTCAGAATAAACATAAGTTGCTAGAAAAAAAGCTAGAGTAACTTAAAGGAGAGAAACTAGATACCTGTACCAAATCCTCTTCTCCCCCCCCCCCCCGGTAATGTAAAGATTAGGGACCCTGTCTCGCAAGATGCTGGGCATTTTCAAGATGCTTAGCATCCATAGCTCCAACTCTTTGGGACCAAATCTTGTTATCTTACATGTCTATAGTGAAATCCAGACCATTACTACTAATAATAATTGAGGATGACCAGCAGCTCTTAAGAGGCACTTGTTATTCCTCAGGATCAGGACCTAACAGAACAACAAAATGAGGGAAGAGAAAGAGGATCTATTAAGTAAGAGTGAGATAATAAACTCCAATAGTAGATATTTGCAGGGGTAGAAAATCTATGAAATTCAAAGATTGAGTGCCTTCCTCCACATTTTGCTATATTCATTATCAAAATATAAGCTGCTGTTTCAGAAGGTTTCTAGTCCTAATAGTAAAGCTAGTTCTGGTGCATGACTGCTGTACTGAATTTAGAGCAAAACTCCAAATTACAAATATAATACATTATCATCATACCTTGCACTTAATATAAGGCCTTGTTTACACAAGACAATGATACTGATGTGTTCATCAGTTTAGAACCTAAAGTTAAATTAGTGCAGCTACTCCTTTTGGTTCAAGAGTGTCATATCAAGTTAGCTTGAGTCAGTAAGGTTTGACTTTGGCTAAATCAATATAATGCATTTTTAAACAAATAAGTCTGTCCACATGAGGGCTGTGCTTTGCTTTCACGAAATTGGTTTTTAAAGCGTTTCTAAACACTTAGAGCATGGATTTGTCAAGAACAAATTGACAATCTGATAGCTTTCTTTGACAGGGTAACAAGCCTTGTGGATGTGGGTTGGGGGGGAGTGGTAGATATGCTATATCTTGTCTTAAGTAGGTCTTCTTGTACTGTCTCCTATGACCTAATAAACAAACTGGGAAATACAACCTAGCTGGAGCTATGATAAGGTGGGTACATAACTGTTTGGAAAAGGGTTCCCAGAGAGTAGTGGTTCACAGTCAAGCTGGAAGGGCATATCAAGTGATCAGTTCTGGGTATGGTTCTGTTCAATATTTTCATCAGTGATTTAGATAATGGCATAGAGAGTACACTTAAAAATTTTGGGGACAATACCAAGTGGGCCAGGCTGCAAGTGCTTTGGAGGATATGATTAAAATTCAAAATGATCTGGACAAACTGGAGAAATAGTCTGAAGTAAATAAGATGAAATTCAATAAGGACAAATGCAAAGTACACCACTTAGCAAGGAACAATCAGTTGCACACATACAAAATGGGAAATGACTGGCTAGGAAAGAGTACTGGGGAAGGAATGTGGGGGGACATAGTGGACCACAAACTAAATATGAACCAACAGTGTAACACTTGCCAAAAAAGAACATCATTCTGGGATGTATTAGCAGGAGTGTTTGTATGCAAGACATCAGATGTAATTTTTCTGCTCTACTCCACACTGATTAGGCCTCAACTCGAGTATTGTGTCCAGTTCTGGGCACCACATTTCAGGAAAGATGTGCACAAATTGGAGCAAATCCAGAGAAGAGCAATGAAAGTGATTAAAGATCTAGAAAACATGACCTATGAGGGAAGATTGAAAAAATTGGGTTTGTTTAGTCTGGAAAGGAGAAGACTGAGTTCTCATAACAGTTTTCAAGTACATAAAAGGTTGGTACAAGGAGGAGGAAGAAAAATTGTTCTTGTTAACCTCTGAGGATAGGACAAGAAGCAATGGGCTTAAATTGTAGCAAGGGAGGTTTCGGTTGGACATTAGGAAAAAGTTCCTAACTGTCAGGGTGGTTAAGCACTGGAATAAATTGCCTAGGGAGGTTCTGGAATCTCCATCATTGGAGGTTTTTAAGAGCAGGTTAGACAAACACCAGTCAGGAATGATCTAGATCAGGGATTGGCAACCTTTGGCCTGTGGCCCACCAGGGTAAGCCCCCGGCAGGTGGGGCTGATTTGTTTACCTGCTATGTCCACAGGTTCGGCTGATTGTGGCTTCCACTGGCTGCAGCTGGCTGCTCCTGGCCAATGGGGGCTGTGGGAAGTGGCGTGGGCCGAGGGATGTGCTGGCCCCCGCTTCCCACAGCCCCCATTGGCCTGGAGCAGCGAGCCGCGGGAGCCACAGTCGGCCGAACCTGCAGATACGGCAAGTAAACAAACCAGCCCAGCCCGCATGGGGCTTACCCTGGTGGGCCGCGGGCCAAAGGTTGCTGATCCCTGATCTAGATAATACTTAGTCCTACCCAGAGTGCAGGACTAGATGACTTCTCAGGATTCCTTCCAGTCCTATGATTCTATGATTGTATGCCTGGTATATTAGTCCTATTTTACACCTGAGGAAACTGAGACACACAATTATCATGGGCTGAATTCTGTTTCCAATCACAACTGTGCAATTCTCTTGACTTGTAGGGGTTGCATAGCATGACTCAGGCCACAATCTGACCTTAAATGATTTGCCTGTGGTCACATAAGAATTGTGCGTCAGAGTTGATGGTCAGGAGATCTGCATTCTAAGGTCCATGCTTCTACTGTACACTATCTTTCCTCTTTTATAGAGACACAATGGCAAATGTTGAAGAGATGGAGTTCTAAATCCAACTTCTAGCAAAATAAATTGGAGTTGTTTGTATAAGTCTGCTGGTGTCCCACTGGTATTGTGTGGTAAGTCCAGACAATAATTTATAGGTGGGCACTAGCATTGCATCAGAATGGAAATTACATGGGAACTGAAACAATAGAAAACTGAGAAGTGGGAAAAAATGCTACACTGCTGAATTTTCTGGAGACTTTGAGTCCTAAATGGGGAGGCAGTGAAAATGTTCAGCAAATTGTTACAGTCTGGAAGCCTTTTTTTCATGGTAGAAATGGTGACTAGATTCCATCCTCTTCATCTTTTACTTCCAGTTCATAGACTCATAGGCTATCAGGGTTGGAAGGGACCTCAGGAGGTCAGCTAGTGCAAAGCAGGACCAATCCCCAGGCAGATTTTTGCCCTGATCCCTAAATGGCTCTCTCAAGGATTGAACTCACAACCCTGGGTTTAGCAGGCCAACACTCAAACCACCAAGCTACCCCTCCCTGGTTCTGTTTTTTTTCCCTTTTCCAACCGATTTGACCCTTTCCCTATCATTCCTGCACTTCCCGTGTCTTAATCTTCTTGGGTGACTAATGAAGTGCTATTTTTGGCAAGATCCTGCGTGTGAGAGAGCAAATCATCATTGTTCTCTCTCTGCTTTTGTTTTTTGCATTCTCTCAGCTCTTGGCTTTCAGTGCTTCCTTCCCCCATTATCTGATTCCCCATTTTTCTCTAATCAGTTGTCCTCATCTTCCTCCATCACTGATGCTCTGTCCCTCCCAGTTTTACTTTCCCCTTGTTTAAATATTTTACTCCTTCTCCCACCCAGGCTGTTCTTTCTTCTTCTGGCCTTACCCATTCGTTTCCTCATTCTCATTCCCCTAACCCTGTCCCTTTTGAAAAAGATTGCCAGATTGTGGTTGCCAACCCTCCAGGATTGTCCTGGAGTCCCCAGGAATTAAAGATTAATCTTTAATTAAAGATAATGTCGTGATGAAACCTCCAGGAACTCCTCCAACCAAAGTTGGGAACTCTATGTCACATATATACTGTGGCTTCAAGTTTTGATTATTCAGATAACAGATGTGCTGATGTCCATTACAAATATAGTTAGAGAAGCAGTGCAGGACTCTTGTGGTGCAATGTATGGGATTACATTGGTATCTGATAGTCTAATATCTTTAAATTACTCTCTCTGTGTCCTAACACTTGTTAGGGTCAAGCAGAATAGAAAACAAAATGAAATTTCTGATACAAATTGACCTATTAATCCATATGACTTTTCCTACCTTGGTATATGAACAATGTTCACAACACATTAATATGTAGTAATACTGTTATTAGAGGCTTATGAGACATTTTGCCACTTCTACCTTCAAATATATCCTGAGGCTGTAAAACACTCTACAGTTAGCATTAACACAGCCTTAGATACATTCTTTCACTTTGCGCTAAGGGATTTTTATGTCCTTGGCAGACACTTAGATTTGTAGAGTGACCGAGTATACAGGAAAGAGAACAAAGAAGTGAGAATACAACATAAGGGTGAAATGTAGCGTTCTGGAAATATCTGGTTTCTTTTTCCTCTTTAGGTATTTAGTTAAGCTGTATACACTTAACACCTTCACAGGGTTAATGAGTGCCTGAGTGTGTAAGAGGTGAAGCTTAATGGGCCACCCAGTTTTGCTCCTCTGAGGTCAAGGTACTTCTCATTTACACTGGAATAAAGGCTTGTCTACATGAGAAAGCTATACAATATAAGATAAGATGTGAATTTACATGATCTCCATGTGTCAACACTATTATTCTGGTATAAGAGGGTCTTTTTTTTATTTAGCTTATGTCACTTTGGAAAGGATTTAAGCTAACAGGGGAAAGTCACCCTTAAAAGAAGGGTATGTCTACACTACGGGATTATTCCAATTTTACATAAACCGGTTTTGTAAAACAGATTGTATAAAGTCGAGTGCACGCGGCCACACTAAGCACATTCATTCAGTGGTGTGGTCCATGTACCGAGGCTAGCGTTGATTTTTCTGGAGCGTTGCACTGTGGGTAGCTATCCCGTCGCTATCCCATAGTTCCCACAGTCTACCCTGCCCATTGGAATTCTGGTTTGAGACCCCAATGCATGATGGTGCAGAAACAGTGTCGCAGGTGATTCTGGGTAAATGTCGTCACTCAATCCTTCCTCCATGAAAGCAACGGCAGACAATCATTTTGTGTCCTTTTTCCCCTGGATTTCCCTGGCAGATGCCATAGCATGGTAACCATGGAGCCTGTTTTGCCTTTTCTCACTGTCACCATATGTGTACTGGATGCTGCTGACAGAGGCGGTACTGCAGAGCTACACAGCAGCATTCATTTGCCTTTGAAAGGTAGCAGAGATGGTTACCATCCCTATTGCACTGTCTGCCATTGTAAATTGGTGATGAGATGATGGTTATCAATCATTTTGTGCCATCTGCTGCTGTCATGGGTGCTCCTGGCTGGCCTCGTTGAGGTCGGCCAGGGGCGCATGGACAAAAATGGGAATGACTCCCCGGGTCATTCCCTTCTTTATGTTTTGTCTAAAAATAGAATCAATCCTGCCTAGAATATGGGGCAAGTCTGCCAGAGAGCACAGCTGCTCTGGGTCAGAGCCCCAGAGAGCCTGCAGAAATGATGAGCTGCATGACATTCTAGAAGGTGCCCCTGCAACAACCCCACCCGTTGCTTCCCTCCTTCCCCAACCCTCCTGGGCTACCGTTGCAATGTCCCCTCATTTGTGTGATGGAGTAATAAAGAATGCAGGAATAAGAAATACTGACTTTTTAGCAAGATAAAATGAGGGGGAGGAAGCCTCCAGCTGCTATGATAGTCCAGGTAGGACATTAAAGGGTGAGGGGGTGAGGAGCACAGCCTCCCGCTGCTATGATAGTCCAAGGAGTACAGAATCTTTTCTTTAGACACTAAAGGGGTGGGGGAGGCTGATGGAGCTCAGGCTCCAGCTATGATGAGGACGGTTACCAGCCATTCTGTGCCATCTGCCGGGAATGACCGGGAGTCATTCTCATTTTTACCCAGGCGTCCCCAGCCAACCTCACCGAGGCCAGCCAGGAGCACTCACGGGATGATGACAGTTTTCCACCATTTTGTACCATCTGCCATCAGGAAAGGAAGGGGAGAGGATGCTGCTGTTCAGCACCGCATCTACCAGCAGCATGCAGTAGACATATGGTGACACTGAAAAATGTCAAGAAACGATTTTTTTCCCTTTTCTTTCATGGTGACGGGGGGGGGGGGGTTGTTAAATTGACAAGATATACCCTGAACCACCCCGGACAATGTTTTTGACCCTACAGGCATTGGTCTTTTTAGCAAGATAAAATGAGGGGGAGGAAGCCTCCAGCTGCTATGATAGTCCAGGCAGGACATTAAAGGGTGAGGGGGAGAGGAGCACAGCCTCCCACTGCTATGATAGTCCAAGGAGTACAAAATCTTTTCTTTAGATACTAAAGGGGTGGGGGGGCTGATGGAGCTCAGGCTCCAGCTATGATGAGGATGGTTACCAGCCGTTCTGGCCAAGAATGCAAATGCTTTTCGGAGACTGTGGGGACTGTGGGATAGCTGGAGTCCTCAGTCCCCCCTCCCTCCTTCCATGAGCGTCCATTTGATTCTTTGGCTTTCCGTTACGCTTGTCACGCAGCACTGTGCTGAGTCCCTGCTGTGGCCTCTGTCTATCATAGCCTGGAGATTTTTTCAAATGCTTTCTTATTTCGTCTTCTGGAATGGACCTGTGATAGAACAGATTTGTCTCCCCATACAGCGATCAGATCCAGTATCTCCCGTACGGTCCATGCTGGAGCTCTTTTTGGATTTGGGACTGCGTGGCCACCCAAGCTGATCAGAGCTCCACGCTGGGCAAACAGGAAATGAAATTCAAAAGTTCATGGGGCTTTTCCTGTCTACCTGGCCAGTGCATCCGAGTTCAGATCGCTTTCCAGAGCGGTCACAATGATGCACTGTGGGATACCGCCCGGAGGCCAATACCGTCAATTTGTGGCCACACTAACCCTAATTCCACATGGCAATACCGATTTCTGCGCTACTCCTCTCGTCGGGGAGGAGTACAGAACCCGGTTTAAAGAGCCCTTTATATCGATATAAAGGGCCTCGTTGTGTGGACGGGTGCAGGGTTAAATCGGTTTAATGCTGCTAAATTCGGTTTAAACACGTAGTGTAGACCAGGCCTATGATTATCTGCACTGGGGTTTATACTGGTATAGTTATATTGGTTTCACTATACCAGTTAACTATACTGGTAAAGCTTTCCTGTGTAGGCATGGTCTAGGAGAGGGCAGGATATATGCACATTTTGTGAAGTTAGATTCAGTATGTATACATGTTACAATGTATATATTTTTACAAAGTGCTCAAGAAATAGGTATAATGTTGAAACCACAGCTACCAAAACACTTCATGTTTTGCAGTCCTGAAGTAATCCAAGTGACTTTTATGCACTAAATATTTAAAAGAAGACAGTAATTAATGTTGTTAACTTTCTATTTCACCACACAGAGCAGTAAAAGACCAGGGAAAAATGACAGCAAATAAAAGGGCCTTAAACAGGAAAAATAGTTAAAAGAAAACCAATGAACCATGTTGGATCTCAGATGCTAGACAAATAAAAAAGCGTCTTACAAAGGATTAAAAAAAAGGTTTTGTGTCCATTTTGAAAAGTTGTTGTTTTTTTTTTTTTTTAAGATGTAGAAGGAAGACCTGAAAGATAAGGCTTTCTTATTTTTATTCTACTAGTATTTTCACCTTTGGAAATATAAGCAATGTCAGTCTGGTTTTGCTGAACGAGGAGCTCTTGGGAGCCTAGAGGAAGGGTATTATGAGCTCTGCGGAGTGTGGGGTACTGAATCTTTAACAGCTTTCTTTCTCTAGAATGTCCTGTGGATACTGGAGTTAAAAAGCTGTTAGTAAAAATAAACAAAAGCAAATTTTAAGGGTCTGGAAAAAAAGTAATTATAAGGGGAAGGGATTTTAAGACCTTTAAACATGTACAGGTTTCACTAAATCAATATAAAAATCAATCTTGCTAAACCAGTGCAAACCCCTATTGTAGATTCACTTAAATGAGGTTACATTGGGATTGACTTAAACTCACGGTGTAGGGTTGTACCAGTTTAACATGGCTGATTTTTAACTTGATTTCATTAGACTGGTGAACTTTTCTAGGACAGACAATGTCTTAGGTAATCTCTGGTGATGCCACAATGTCCATAGTTTTCCAATAACAAATAGAATCTTCCAGGATAGACAAGACCTACATTTCTAGGGTGAAATCTGGTTTCAATGGACTTAATGCTAGAACTCCTACCTCTGATGTCAAATATGATTGGAATAAGTGTTAAAATTAATGGTTATAACCTATTTAGGAAGGATAGAGTGCCATTTCCCATATCCTTTTCCCCTTAGTTCCAAAAATAGTTTTACCTGTTTAAGTCACTGATAACTTGGAAGAAAATGGTCTTGAATGCTTATGGAATAATATCCTAACATATAATGAACAAGATAGGGTATTAATTGGTGTCTGTTACAAACCACCAAATCACTTGAGAGAACAGGAGAACAGGCTCCTTACACACCTGTCTATAATGTGTAGGGAAAAAAAGCCATGTGATCATGGGCGACTTCAGCTTGAGTGACACATGCTGGAGGTCCCATGTTGGGAGTACTAAAACATCCTTGGAATTTCTAAATATTATACATGACTGTTTCCTAACTCTAAAAGCATTGTCTCCAGCACAGGGAAGTTCTGTATTAGACCCTATCTTAATAAACAGGAACTGATCACAGAGCTAAAGTTTAATGGTAATCTCAGAACAAATGATCATGATTTGATGACATTTTATAATGTACACACAGAAGAAAGTCTAAACAGTGATACATAGATGTGGTACTTTAAAAGGGCAAATTATATAAAGTTGAAGACAACTCTGAGCCAGAGCAATTGGGAGAAAGAATTTAATCAGAAAAATGTGAATGATGATTGGGAATTGTTTAAGAACACTTACTAGATGCCCCAAAATTCACAATCAAGGAAGAAGGCCTCATTGTTTAGAGGGGAAGTGAGGTCAGCTATAAAAATACAAAAGAAAGGGAAAATTGATAGTATTGAATATAAAACAGAAGTGAGGAATTGTAGAAAATTGGTAAGGGAAGCAAATGTACTCAAGGAGAAATCTATGGCCAGCAGAGTTAGACAATAAGAACAAGGTTTTTTTAATATATTTTTTTGGAGGGAGGGGGGAAGAATCCCAACAATGTTATTGGTCTATTACTAGATGGAAATGGTAAAATTATAGATAATGCAGAAGAGGCAAAAGTGTTCAATAAGTATTTGTTTGATATTTTGGAAAAAAACAGATGATGTAATTATATCATATAACAACACTTTTTCCATTTCAATAGTATCTTATGAGGATGTTAAACTGCAGCTGTTAAAGTTAGATGTTTTTAAGTCAGCAGGTTTGGATAACCTGCATCCAAGAGTTTTAAAAGCGCTGGCCGAGCAGGTCACTGGACTATTAATATTGATTTCGTTAATTATATTTCCATCCTTGATTTCTTTAATAATAATGCCAATCAACATGGGTTTATGGGAAAAAGATCCCGTCAAACTAACTTGATTTTTTTTAATGAGATTAAAACTTTGGTCGATAAAGGTCATAGTGTTGACATAATATACGTAGACTTCTATAAGGTATATGACTTGGTACTGCATGACATTTTGATTAAAAAAAGAAAGAAAGATATCAAATTAACACGTCAGCCATTAAACAGATTAAAAGCTAGCTAACTAGCTGATTACAAAATGTAATTGTAAATGGGGAATCTTTGAATGGATGTGTTTCTACTAGGATCCCGCAGGGATTAGTTCTTGTCCCTACACTTTTTAACATTTTTATTAATGACCAGGAAGAAAACAAATTAATCACTGATAAAATTTGCACATGACACAAAAATTGGGGGAGTGGTAAATGATGAAAAGGACAGGTCACTGATACAGAGCCATCTGAATTGCTTGGTGAGATGGGCGCAAGCAACAGTATGCATTTTAATATGGCTAAATGTATATATACATCCAGGGACAAAGAATATAGGCCATATTTACAGGATGGGGGACTCAATCTTGGGAAGCAGTGACTCTGAAAAAGTTTTGGGGGTCCTGGTAGATAATCATCTTAACATGAGCTCCCAGTGTGACGCTGTGGCCAAGAGGGCTAATGCGATGCTGGGAAGCATAAACAGGGGAATCTCAAGTATGAGCAGAGAGGTTATTTTACCTTTGTCCTTGACACTAGTGTGACCACTGCTGGAATAGAGTTCTGGTGTCCACAGTTTGAGAATGTTGATAAATTGGAGGGGATTCAGAGAAGAGTTACTAGAATGATTGAGAGGATTAGAAAAATACCTTTTAGTGATAGAGACTGAGCTCCTTGAATCTTTAACTTAACTCCTTTGTTAAGGAGGGGTCTTGATTACAGTCTATAAGTACCTATATGGTGGGCAGATATTTAATAATGGGCTTTTCAGCCTAGCAGAGAAAGGTCTAACATAATCCAATGGCTGAAAATTGAAGCTGGACAAATTCAGACTGGAAGATAAAGTGTACATTTTTTAACTGTGGGAGTAATTAACCATTCAAACAACTTACTGAGGTTTGTGGTGGATTCTCCATCCCTGACAATTTTTAAATAAAGATTGGATGTTCGTCTCAAAGATATGCTCTAGGAATTATTTTTGGGAAACTCTATGGCCTGTGCTTTATGGGAGGTC
Source organism: Gopherus flavomarginatus (assembly GCF_025201925.1). Classification (NCBI taxonomy): domain Eukaryota; kingdom Metazoa; phylum Chordata; order Testudines; family Testudinidae; genus Gopherus; species Gopherus flavomarginatus. The sequence continues at coordinate 161,128,277 of NC_066620.1, forward strand.
AGACTAGATCAGGCCTGCACAACTCGTAAAGCAGCGAGGGCCACATTACTCCAAAGAAAACAGCTGAGGGCCGAAACCCCCCAGCCTCGCGGAAACACCCCTCCCCCAGCCCAGCGGAAACACTCCGCCCCAGCACCGCCCAGCCCTGCAGAAACAAACCCTCCTTTCCCAGTACTGCCCCACCAAAACAGCTGTGGGCCAAAAAGGAAGGTTGGGGGTGGGTGGGAGGTGATACTTGATTTTAAATCAACCAGGGGCTCCCAGCTGAAGAGCTGGCTGGGAATCCCTCAGGGTCAAATTAAAGGGCCCGGGGCTCCGGCGGCTGCAAGAACCCAGAGCTTTGTGGGGCTGGGGCAGGGATTTAAAGGGCCCAGAGCTCCTGCTGCTGAGGGGAGCCCGAGCCCTTTAAATCCCAGCCCTAGCCCATCCGCTGGAGCCGCCGCCGGGATTCAAAGGGCTCTGGGCTGCCCGTGGCGGCGGGGAGCCCTGAGCCCTTTAAATCCCAGCCACGGCCAAGAATCTCTGCGGGCAGCTCAGAGCCCTTTGAATCCTGGCCGCGGCTGAGATTTAAAGGGCTCTGGGCTCCCCATGGCTGTGGGGAGCCCAGAGCCTCTGAATCCCATCCGCAGCTGGCAGGGCCGGCTTTAGGAAGTGCAGGGCCCAATTCGAACATTTTCGGCGGGGCCCTGGCAGGGATGACTGAAAGAAAAACAAATGTAAAAAAAAAAGCCTTTCATTTCTTAGCAACCGGTTCCCTATAAAAAGTTCTGCCACAGTATGTATTTTTTGTACCAATAGGGTTACCATATGTCCATATTTTCCTCCTGGATGTCGATTTAAGATCCAAAAAGCCTGACATGTCTGGGAAAGTACAGATGTATGTTAACCCTACCTAAAGTTCTTTTTTAAAAAGATGTGTCTGAACTAGAAATGAGCTCCGCCACTCCCTGAGGATGTGCTAGGGTGCACGTGCTCCCTGCCCACCTCATTGAAGCAGGTGTGCAGGGTTACTTCCCTGGGAACTACAGGGCACCAGTGGACATGGGGCTGGGTGGAGGTGGGGGAGAGGTGGCTGGAGGTAGAGTCTGGCTGCAGGCTGGGCATGGGGTGTGGGGCAGGCTGGAGACGGTGTGTGGGATGGGCTAGCTGGCTTCAGGCAGGGCCACAGGGGGCGGGGGTGGCATGGGTTGGCAGGGCTGGAGAAAAAGGAGTGCAGGACTGGCTGGCTTGAGGCAGGGGGGTGCGGCAGGGGTTGGCTGGAGACAGGGAAGGGGGTGCAGGGCTGGCTGGAGACAGAGGTTGGTGCAGGGCTTGAAGGCAAGGCAGGGGGTGAGGGGCTGGCTGGAGACGGGCTGGCTGCAGACAGGAACTGGTGCAGGCAGGGCAGGAGGTGCGGCAGGGGTTGGCTGCGGGCAACTGGTGCAGGTACAGGGGGTACAGCCCATCCTGTATGGTGAGTGCCCCCTCCTCCTGGCTCCCCCACTAGGGTAGCGGTAGCAGTAGCAGCCCGTGGCTCAGGAGCTATTTAAAAGGCCTGGGGCTCCCCTGCTTCCACTGCCCCAGCCCTGTAAATAGCTGCAGGAGCCCTGGGGAAGTGGTGGGGCTCCAGGGGCTATTTAAAGGACCAGGGCAGCAAAGGCATCTGGAGACCCTCCCCCCCACTACCCCAGGGCTCTGGGGTATTTAAAGGCCCAGGGCTCCCCTTCTTCTACCGCCCCAGCCCTTTAAATAGCCACGGGAACCCTGGGGAAGTGGTGGGGCTCCGGTGGCTATATAAAGGGCCAGGGCGGTAGAAGCGATGGGAACCCCAGACTTTTTAAATAGCCTCCAGAGCCCCACAGCCCTACCCCAGGGCTCCAGCAGTGGTGTTCTGGTGGCAATTTAAAAGGCCTGGGAGCCACAGGCCTTTTAAATTGCCCCCTGAGGAAGCTGGGCCACCCCGCTACAGCGCACTGGCTTTTGCCGGTACACCGTACTGGGGCTTGGGCATGTGGCCCTCTTAGGGGCGGGCTGATTCAGGGGAATTGATTGAATTGGCCTAAAGCTGGCCCTGGTGGCTGAGATTTAAAGGGCTCTGGGCTTTCTGCAGCTGTGGGCAGCCCAGAGCCCTTTGAATCCTGGCTGCGGCTGAGATGTGAAGAGCTCTGAGCTTGCGGCTGCCTGCAGCTCAGAGCCTTTTGAATCATGGCTGCAGCTGGGATGTAAAGGGCTCTGGACTCCCTGCCGCTGCGGGCAGCGCAGAGCCTTTTGAATCCCTGCTGCGGCTGGGATTTAAAGAGCTCTGAGCTCCCCGCCGCTGCGGGCAGTGCAGAGCCTTTTGAATCCTGGCCGCGGCTGAGATTTAAAGGGCTCTGAGCTCCCCGCTGCTGTGGGTAGCGCAGAGCCTTTTGAATCCCGCTGCGGGCCGCACAGTGAGCCTCTGTGGGCTGCATGTTGTGCAGGCCTGGACTAGTTGATCATCATGGGCTCTTCTGGCCTTGGAAACGATGCATCCATGAAAGGAAAACATGATCCCCACTATTTATTTATTTATTTTTTAAATTAAAACTGGCCATTTTTTGGGCACCATGGTGGGGAGGCACAAGCCCAATTTTATTGTTCTCTACAGGCCACTTTTTAACACACCTAAACCATATTTATTGTGCAGTCCTCATAAGAGAGGGGTGTGTGTGTGTGTGTGTGTGTGTGTGTGTGTGCGCGTGCGTGCACTTCCGGTCAGAATCAAGATTTCTTTCCCTTCCAGAGTCTGTTACTGGCTTCTAGATATAATATATCCTGATATAGATCTCAAAGTTGGATTTATGTCTTTATAAATGCCTGTATTTTACAGACTGTAAAATAAACATTCCATTCTACCCTGACTGGGCTTCTGCAGTCATGATGCACATGCATGAAGGATTTATAGAAAGAAACATGTTTAAACAACAAAACATCCTTCCACAGGAAAAATCTGCCACACACATCTGTGCTTTTCTTTAATGAGGAAGAGATTATATACTGGTGTGGGGTTTTATGTTTTTTTTTTTTTTTTTTTTTGGTGCCTCATATCTTAAGCAACACTGGTATTAACAACCTTATTTCTCTCGGGATATTCCCAGTAGGCTTGCATGACTAGAGAGCTGAAGAACTAGCTGCAGTGAGAGAACTTTGGGGCACATATAGCCTCTGAATACCAACTCTCTAGGGTTGAAATCTGGAAACACTAAATCTGTTGTAAACACCTTGTTGTGACTGGAAATGTCTAGGCTTTGTTTCCTCCATTTACAAAAAAAGCACAGCCTGCTGAGAAAACATAAGTGAAATCACCCTGTGCCTCCTCCTCCTTGCAGATGCGTACAACCCGCAAAGTATCTGTGTGGCCTGTGGGGCTAGTGGGAGGTCGATGGTATGAGCGCCCTGTAGTGGAAAATGGCAAAGTTGTTGGCTGGTATACTGGCTGGAGAGCAGACCGTCCATTTGCCATTGATATGGCAGGTAAGTACTGATAAAGCTGTTCTATAGGATATATGAACACAATGTCCTGTTTGTACTTGTGAACAGGCCAAAAGCATGTGTTTACTTGTAAAGTGGTCACCTTTTAAAATGAGGACAACTTTGAAAAATTCCATTGTTTCCTGGGGCGTTCTTGATTCTGTAGGTAGCAATATTGCTGAAAATGGTTACATCTTTTAAAACAGCATAACTTTTGAAGTGCAATCATTGTACACAACCCTTCTGGTTTTAAATATCCTACAAGTCTTGGCATGCACATTTTCTCCAATTAAATAGTTATTTGATAAGAACCCAATATACTGTAATTTGCTTTAATTTTATGTGATAATTTTATGTTCGATTAAATTTTGTCTGCAAATCATTTAATTTTTGCAGAAAGCCTGTGTGTTTCATTGTATGATCAACACACACTATGCAGTGTAAATGCAGACACTTTGTAAAGCTCATGTTGTAAAATGCTACTTTATCATGAAATGATTCATTTTCTGTTGGTTATGTGAAATGATGACAGTGATAGCTGTAGATGGATATGGTTTGAAACAGCGGGCTTAGGGGAAAAAATCACTGACAACTATAGCCTGCTAGATAAAGGCAGAAAAGCTTTAAAATTGATCTCATCAATCTTCTGCTGTGAAGTTAGCACACCACATAGCTGTCTCTAGCTGTCAGCCCATGGTTGGCCAATCTTTTGTGTATAAATCTCAACTGCCGACAGAAACTCTTGTGTGCAGAATTCTGACTTTTGATGTAGCAGTCTTCCAGCATGGTATAACATTTTTGTACTTTTAAAACCCCCTCTGTATTAGTTTTCTGTGTGAGGGACAGGGAGGGGAAGAAAGAAATGCAAATTGACCACATATTTTTCTCTTGAAACTTTGTGTGAAGGCACATACTACTCCTATAAATCAGGAGTTCTCAAACTTCATTGCACTGCGACCCCCTTCTGACAACAAAAATTACTACACGATTCCAGGAAGGGGGTTGAAACCTGAACCTGCCTGAGTCCCGCAGCCCCAGGTGGGAGGGCCAAAGCCTGTAACCTGAGCCCCACAACCCAGAGCTGAAGACCTTGGGCTTTGGCTTTAGCTCTAGGTGGTGGGGCTCGAGCTTCAACCCCAGGCCCCAGCAAGTGTAATGCCAACCCTGGGGACCCCATTAAAAAGGATTGGCACTTTGGGATCCCAACTTACAGTTCGAGAACCGCTGCTCCTTTCCTAGGCCTCTTGGGTTTCACAGAGCTTTCCAAAGGGTATCCTGTTCAGGCCTTACAGTCCAAAATGATTTATAAAGAATATGAATGTTTAACCTCTAAAATCATAATAAAAAGTAATGGTGGTTAAAATAATTCCTAACACTTTTTGTTTGGAGACATTAACAAATATTGATCACTTATTATGCAAAAATGTTACAATGTAAATCCAAAGTGTAGGAACATTTCAAGTAAGATAAAGAGAGCAACTGGCCTTAAATATTTACATTAACATTTTTGTCCTGCTCAGTGAGATCTGGGATTCTTTGGGAATACCAGTTCAGGGACAGAGCTGGGATTCTCAGCCCCTAAACCACTGCAGTCTCGTCAGACTGATGTGCAGTGTGGTTGGGGGAAGCACATCTAAAAGAGCAATCGCTGTCTGTAGAGTTTTAGAGAGACACTGGTGTTACGCTGTTCAGGTGGTTGCTTATGGGCATTCAAAGGATGATAGGAAGGTGTATAATTCATTAGTTACAAGCAAAGGCAGTTAGGCAACATAAGCCCAGGGAATCTCACCCTTAGATGAAAAGGCATATGAAAAGTTGATGAGTTACCTTGGTTTATATTTCGAGATCATTACTTTGAATGGTGGGGGATATTCTGGCGTAAATATGGGGAAGAAGCAACACTAATAGAGAGAAGTATCTGCTCATATTTTTAAAAAGCAGCTAATGGAGAAAGGGAGCATGGAGACAAAGTTGCAAATGTTGAGAGGAATATGAAATGTTAGAAAGCAAACCTCTTAGAGATTGGTGAGAGAAAATTCTTCTCACCTGCACCAAGTGGTTTTTTAAAATTTTCATTATTATTATTTTTATATTATTAAAGATCAAGTTTTTTCATCATCTTTATTTTGGTAAAGTAGCAACTAGACTCAGTGCCTGAGTTGGTTAACAGTCATGTCCTGTCATGTTTGCAAAGGTGTTTCTACTTCATAATTTGGCCGGAGACACAGGGTGGAAAGAGTAAGAGTGTTGTATGTAAATGCAGAATCAAGCAGACATTTGAAAATGACTGGTGTCCATCTGCAGGCATTTTGACCAGTACTAACTGTAAGGTCTTCTTTGAGTGCTTGCTCATGTCCATTCCATGCTAGGTGTGTGCATTGCGTGCACAGTTGCAGGAGATTTTCCCCTCATTGGTGTCCATAGGACCAACTCTAGCACCCTCTGGAGCCACGTGTATATGCGCTGGTATAAGGGGCGCCGCCAGCCCCACACCCTTTTAGTTCATTCTTACTGCCTGTGATGGTTGCATGGAATGATCCTTCTTGCTCTTGCAAAGCCTCTTTCCCAGTGATTTGGACTTTCTATTGTATATTTATTGTAGTCAGTGTATATAGTTCTTAGTGTTAGTGTATATAGTAGTGTTAATAGTTGTCCCTGCTGTCAAGGGACTTTCTCCCCAAGGGCTGTGTATGCCTTGGTCCCCAGACTTCAAGTCGTGTACCTCCCTGTGGCAAGCCGATGCCAATGAGTGACCCACACTCTATCTGTCTAAAGTGCCTCTGGGAAACTCACGTTGTTAAAGAGAAGTGTCAGATCAGCAGGGGCCTCACACAGAAAAGGACAGAGACGTGTTGGAAGGCTTTCCTCATGGAGGCAGCACTCAGACCAGTCTTGGAGCTGAGCCACTCTGAATTGGTGCTGAGCATTTTAGTTTCCGTGCAAAGTGCTCCACTGGCACCATACTCTTCCTTCTGTATCCTTGATACCGAAGAAGCAGCATAACAAACAGTGCACCGAGAGAGGGCACTTTGTGGTGCCAAAGAGGGACAAGCAGGAGGTGATCAGTGCAGTGAGACCCGTGCCAGGCCACTTGTCCTCCCAGGGCCACTGGTGACTCCGGTGACTACACCTAGAGTGCCAGGTCTGGTCCAGGCGGCACCCTCTGACTCTTGGGAGCAGTAGTGGGGCCACCATGCACGTGTGGACTCGTTCAACCCTGAAGGCTTTCCAAGGTGGTAAAGGACCTGATGTCTCTCTTGATCCAGCCGACCCCTCAAGACCCCCTGACAGCCAGGGGATAGAATGGAGCAAGGGATGGTGAGCTCCACTATGATACTGACCACTGTGGCACCCTTCTGTGGTCCTAATACAGTGGTTTATGGCCCATTACTTGTCTCCAGCTCCCGGGCACTGCCCAGAGGCAGAAGTGAGTACCGCACCACCCTGGTCCCCAAGAGAAGAATCCATTTTGGAGTCCAAAGGGGAATCCTTCGCTTCACCTAAGATCTACTGGTACCCGGCCTAAAACCCAGACTTTGGCAGGGGTGGCTCTAGCTTTTTTGCCACTCCAAGCATGGCAGGCAGGCTTCCTTCAGCGGCGTGCCTGTTGGAGGTCCCTGGTCCCACAGCTTTAGCATACCCGCCGCCGAATTGCCACCGAATCTGTGGGACTGGTGGACCTCCCGCAGGCACGCCGCTGAAGGCTGCGTGACTGCTGCCTTCGCAGGGACTGACAGGGCACCTCCTGCGGCTTGCCGCCCCAGGCACGCACTTGCTGCGCTGGTGCCTGGAGCCGCTGCTGGACTTTGGTACCTGCCCCCTGGCTGTGCCTGGCCACTGGACCACTGGCATGGCAGTACTGGAACCTGTGGCGGTTTCCCCTGTTATCAGGGCCTCCTGTCCCACTGCTCAGACTCAGTAATATCAGAGGGGTGAGCCACCATTTCATCCCATCCAGCACCAGACCCTGACTCCAGTACTGGTACTGACATCCAAGAAATGGCCCCAATGTATGTGGTAGAAGTGGAGGAAGAGCAGGCGGACCCTCCCCTGTTACAGGCCTCCACCTCGTCATTCCCGGATGTGACTGTTGTAGGTCCTAGTAATCTGCTCCCACTGCATGACTTCAGGGCCCACCAAGAGCTCCTGAAAAGTCCTGCAAATTTGGGACTGGAAGTCAAAGAGCTCAAGGAGCCTAATTGACATCCTGGCTGTAGCAGCTCTCTCCAGAGTGGCTCTGCCGGTTAACCAAGCAGTGATGAGACTTGTCAGGGCACTATAGCAGACTTCTCCTTCTCTGCTCCCATCTCAAAAAGGGCAGAGAAGAAATATTGTGTCCTATCCAGTGGGTTTGAATACCTCCACCCGCACCCCCTGCCCTCCGTGGTGTTGGTGGCAAATGAGCAGGATAGATGGGGCAGTTGAGCATTACCTCCAAAAATAAAGAGGCCAAGAGACTGGACTTGATTGGACGTAAGGTTTGTTCAATAGGCAGACTGCAGTTGCATATCTCCAATCAGCAGGCTCCGCTGGAGAGAGATGATTTTAACCTGTGGGACTCATTGTCCAAATTTAGAGACCTGCCACCTTTGGAACTGAGCTAGGAGTTCACAGCATCCTGGAGGAGGGCAAAGCAGCGGCCAGGACCTCCCTCCAGGTCCGTCTGGATGCGGCTGACTCAGCAGCCTGGACTATGGAGTCAGCGGTCACCATGAGGCGCTGTTCATGACTTGAGTCATTGGACCTCCCTCAAAGTGCAGCAGTCCATTCAGGGCCTCACCCTGAAGACTACCTCCCTGTTCTCAGTACAGACTGGCTCCAAGCTTCAAGGACTCGAGGACTCCCCTTCACTCCTTGGGCCTTTACACACCTTCTGCCTCCAGGAAGCATTTTAGGCCTCAGCAGCCTCTCAGGTTTGTCTCATTTCCCAGGCAGGAGCCCTATAAAAGAAAAGGGAAGGGCTATAAGCGATGTCAACCCCTACTTTCTACCTCAGCCTCCCAGTCAGGCTCGCACAGGCCTTTTGAAGTTTGCCCAAGGACAGTCTATCAGGCTCATCGCCAGATCCATCCCCCACTTTTGTTTCTGGATGGCCTGTCACCCTTCAGCCCCACCTGGTCAGATACAACATCGGACCATTATATGTACTACAGCAGTCAGTTACACCCTCCAGTTTTCGTCCACCCCCGGTCCCTCTTCTGGGCTCCTTCTCACAAGCAGCTTCTTATCCAGGAGGTGCAAACCCTCCTACATGTGGGGATTGTACAGGAAGTTCCTTGATTTGAGAGGGAAGGGGTTTTACTTCTGATATTTCCTAATCCCAAAGATGAAGATGGGCTATGGCCCATCCTGGACCTGCGTTGCCTCAACAAATATCTCGAAGCTGAGGTTGTGCATGGTCTTCCTGGTCTCCATCTTTCCCTCCCTGGATCCAGGAGACGGGTATGCCACCCTCTATTTAAAGGATGCTTATTTCCACATCTCCATCTTCCCTAGGCGCAAGAGATTTCTCAGGTTTGTAGTGGGTCAACACCATTATCAGTTTGACTTGTCGGCAGCCCCACAGATCTTCATGAAGCATATGGCGGTGATAGCAACCTGCTTTGGACATTGAGGTATGCAGGTCCACCTGTACCTCAGCAACTGGCTGATCAAAGGTAGATTGCAGGTTCAGGGCCACCGCAGCATCAGTACAGTATGAGCCACCTTCGAGGTGCTGGGTCTGTTGATAAATGAGCAGAAATCAACCCTGGTCCTGGTTCAGAGAATAGAGTTAATCAGGGCAGTACTCGATGTGACTCAGGCCTAGGCCTACCTACGGGAAGCCAGATTCCGAGCTATGTTGGACCTAATCTCCAAGGTCATGACCCACCCGATAACAACCGCTCAGGTCTTCCTCAAACTATTGGGGCAAATGGCGGAATGTACCTATGGGGTGCAGTACACAAGGCTATGCCACAGACCCCTCCAGATGAGGCCAGTGTCAATCTATCCCCCGAGCAGACACTGCCTGGACTCAGTACTCATGATTCTAGCTCCGGTCATCACTTTGTTGACCTGCTGGAGAGACCCAGGATCACTAATGGTAGGGGTACCATTCGCTGCCCCTCAACCATCCGTTGCCCTTGTCTTGGATGCATCAGGCCTGGGGTGGGGACCCCACCTCAGCAGTCTCAGGGCTTGTCCTGGATAACTATTTGTATCTGAGCTTGCTTTGAGCAAGCAAAGGTTCCGCCTCTGGCCATCGTGACCACCGATTCCTCTGTAGCAGTGTTCTTCACACAGGTGCCAATCCACGACATCTGCAGAGCAGTAACATGGTCATCAGTTCATACCTTCATGTTCTCACTATGGCATCACCCAACAGGCCCATAACAATGCCAGTTTCAGGAGAACAGCGTTGCAGTCAGCACATCCGTGAACTCTGAGCCCATCTCCAGGGGTGCTGCTTTTGAGTGATCTAGCACGGAGAGATTCCAGAAGACTCGAAAAGGATAAATATCGTGCCAATCTATAAAAGGGAAATAGGGGCAACCTGGGGAATTACAGACCAGTCAGGTTAACTTCTGTATCCAGAAAGATAATGAGGCAAATAATAAAGCAATCTGTTTGCAAACATCAAGAAGATAATAAGGTGATAAGAAACAGTCAGCATGGATTTGTCAAGAACAAATTGTGTGAAACCAACCTGATAGCTTTTTTTGACAAGGTAACAAGCCTTGTGGATGGGGGAAGCAGTAGAGGTGGTATATCTTGACTTTTTGATAAAGCTTTTGATACTGTCTCAAGTGACCTTCTCATAAATTAAACTAGGAAATGCAACCTAAATGGAGCTACTATAAGGTGGGTGCAAAACTGGTTGGAAAACTATTCTCTGGGAACAGTTATCAGTGGCTCACAGTCATGCTGGAAGGGCATAATGAGTGAGGTCCCATAGGGATCAATTATGGGTCTAGTCCTGGTCAATATCTTCATCAGTGATTTAGATAATGGCATATAAAGTTTGCGGACTATACCAGGCTGGGAGGGGTTGCAGGTGCTTTGGAGGTTAGGATTATAATTCAAAATGATCTGGACAAATTGGAAAAATGGTCTGAAGTAAATAAGATGAAATTCAATAAGGACAAATGCAAAGTATCCCACTTGGGAAGGAACAATCAGTTGCAAACATACAAACTGGAAAACGATTGCCTAGGAAGGAGTACTGTGGAAAGGGATCTGGGGGTCATAGTGGACCACAAGCTAAATATGAACCAACAGTGTAACACTGTTACAAAAAACACCATCATTTGGGATGTATTAGCAGGAGTGTTATATGCAAGATATGAGACGTAATTCTTCTGCTCTACTCCACACTGATTAGGCCTCAATTGGAGTATTGTCCAGTTCTGGGCACCATGTTTTAGGAAAGATATGGACAAATTAGAGTCCAGAGAAGAGCAACAAAAATGATTCTAGAACAAAACAAAAAAGGTCTAGAAAACATCTGAGGTAAGATTGAAAAAATTGGGTTTGTTTAGTCTGGAATAGAGAGGACTGAGAGGGGACATAACAGTTTTCAAGTATATAAAAGGTGCTTACAAGGAGGAGGGAGAAAAGTTGTTCTTAACCGCTGAGGATAGGACAAGAAACAATTAAATTGCAGCAAGGGACTATCAGGGTGGTTAGGCGCTGGAATAAATTGCCTAGGGAGGTTGTGGAATTTCCATCATTTGGAGATTTTTAAGAGCAGGTTAAACACCTGTCAGGGATAGTCTGGATAATACTTAGTCCTGCCATGAGTGCAGGGGACTGGACTAGGTGACCTCTCGAGGTCCTTTCCAGCCCTACGATTCTATGGAATGGACATGAGTAAGCACTCAAAGAAGAAACAACGGTCACTACTCTTTCATAACTGTTGTTCTTTGACATGTCTTGCTCATGTCCATTCCGCAACCCACCTTCCTGCCCCTCTGTCGGAGCTACTGGAGAGAAGGAAGTGAGAGGGTACAGGGCCGATGACGTCCCTTTTACCGGTGCATATGCACGTGCCTCTAAAGGGGGCTAGAGCCAGCCCTGCAGATACCCCTGAGGGAAAAATCTCTGGCAACTATGCACACATCGTGCACACACCTGGAACGGAATGGACATGAGCAACATGTCTTGAAGAACAACAGTTATGAGAGGTAAGTAATTTTTCTCCCCAACCTTGACACATACTTCTCCACCAATAGTAAATCCATACTCACTGGAAGAAAACATGGGACTAATTTAGTATGCTTTTAATCCATGTTGTACTACATCATTGTAATACCTTATTACTGGCACTGCACCGACAAGCCACTGATGTTATACTATAGCTATACGCCTTTGGAGAGGATCAAGGCTGGCCTTTATTTTTATTTTGAAAACAGTGAACAATTCCATGAATGATGAGAGTTTGGGCATCAATTACATGGCCTGACTAGAATTATTAATTTAGTTATTGTAGTTCCCCTGGAGCCTGGTTTTAAAGTGGTAGATGTAGCATTCCAAACTGAAAAATATAGGGCCAAATTCACACTGTTTACTTCAGTGTGATTACACTTGTTTATGCTATGGTTGACTTTGTCTTGAGACTCTAAAAGGCCAGTTTCCCTGGAAACTCATGATTACTGACACCTGGCATTCCCCACTCAATCAATTTTGCAAACATTGGATTGTGTCTGGATTGTGGTTTTTTTTTTTTTTTTTTTTTTTTTTTTTTTGGAGGGTGGGGCCATGTTTTCTGGGTAGCTGTTGTTATTGTGCTATAGTGTGTTCAAGAAGCTGCCAGCATTACTTCTCTCTGTTCAGAGCGGAAAGCTTTTTCCCACTGAAAATTCAAGGCACCAGCCCTCAAGACTTGGAGCTCAGACCCTTGTGTCACCTGCAGATGGTTTCTAGAGGTTGACCTGGGATTCCTTCGTATGGGTCCTGGACTAGGAGGTCCTCTAAATAGGAGCAAATAGAATCCCTTTCTGCCTATGCATTAAAATACTTGTTTGTGATTATTTATATTCCTTTTTTTAGGGCAATCTAGTCACTACTTTTGTCTATAGGCTTCTTCAAGTTTCTCCTTCAGGCTTCTTGGGCCAGGAGCTGCTTGGGTGTGTGTTCCAGGAACAAAACCAGAGCAGCTTATATTACTGTCAGTAGATCTAACTCAGGAATATAAAACATCTAGGATAAACAACATAGTTAGTGATTTGTTTTAGCTTATTTTCAGCTCAAGAGTTTTTGACCTTCCTTGGAAGCAAGTTGGATAATGAGTCTTCTAATGCCAGGCTGGCTCAAGGAAAGCAGATGAATTCTTGGGTGGATATTAGCATTGACATAGTTGCATACAGATGAATCCACTCACCTGGCTGTAGACCATGAGAGTCACTGGATAGACTATAAATGTGAGGTCCAATGCTCTCTATCTATTGTGCAACAGACCTTCAATTTTGCTGGAGGCTCCTGAGGCTTGAAGAGCTGGCATTTCTCAGGCTTTGCTTTATTGTGAGATCTGTGATGTATGAAGATTCTGATGGTTCTAATGAGGAAGAGGACAACGGACTTTTGTTTTAGTGACCATGGGCTTGGAGTAGGGCCCTGCAACCTATAGTATCCTTGGCCAGAGTTTGAAAGAGCCCTTGCCAAAGTTAAAGTACAATTAGAATGAAAGTAAAAGCTCACCCCCAAAATAACCTTCCACAGTCTGTACCAAACCAAAACAAAAACACCTCTCACAAACAGCATTAATTGTGACCCTTCTTTCACAAAAGCCTGTTTTTGTTTTTTGTTTTTTTTTTAAAAAAGCATATGCAATGTGCTCTGAAGGCTAACAGAACAGTTCAAGGAATCAGTAGGGTCTGCAGCTGAAGGCCTTCCTCATGGTAAATGTCCTACCAGCAGAGGTCCCTCCTTTTTAAATGGTTAGCACTCCAGTTCAAGCCCCTCCACTCGAAGCAGTATGGTACAGGGGAAGGGTGGTCTCGGAAGTACGCAGGTTCAAAGTCACTAAGTGCTTTTCACAGGTAAAAATCAATACCAACTGAAAACCAAGGGATAGCAAGTGCAGGTCACAGAAGTCTGTTTATTATACCTTAAGTATCTAACACTAGACTACTCTTGCTGTACGACTTTCAGTTTCCAGGCTGACTTAGGTGCAGCCCCATCAGGAGTGTATGGAATAGTCTAAAGTTGAGGTGACAAAGCCAGGGATCCCATTAGCAATGTCTTCAAGAAAATCAGTCACAGTCTGCTGGCTAGACAAGGATGGGGAAAATGTTCACGGATGCTGCTGCCATGTGACCATTTTAAGAGCTGCTGGGGATCTAACACAACTCCTAAAATGTGAGCAAGTAGTGGAAACATCAGGGCTGGTATAATCCTTGCTGTATCTATTGCTTTCCCCCACAACTTCAGTCTTATCCCGGTAGACCTTTAGACAGCTAGCTCTCATGCATGGCCCAGGTGTTCAACAGTACTGGCTGGGCTGATGGGGAGAGAGCTGGATATCAACATTGAAGAGGAGGGAGGCAATATGAAATCCTCTGAAACTCCACACAGCAGAATTCCTAGGAATGAAAAGTAATTGCCCAACATAACCCTATGGAATTACCTAACAAGGAAAGAATGGAGCTGTCCAAGAGCAAGCACTGCCATGACAAGCACTGCTAAGTAATGTTCTCTGGCTGTGATGCTCGCACACCAGTGGGTAATTCATGGCTGGACCCACGTGAAGAACTTCTGTTTTCAGCAAACAAGTAAGAAGGCAACAGAGTAAAAGGGAAGGGCGTGATCAAAGTGACATCCGGATTAATTTTAGGGATGCTTTAGATGTCTGCTTTACAAAACTCATAATGTCAGTCTATAACAGAAAATTTACATCCTTGGATAAAAAAATGAAGAGAAAGAGAATCCCTCTAATTTAAGTAGCATTACAAAATCCTGTTACCAGCATGCTAATATATCTGCTTTAGTAGTGCTGCCATGACAGTACCCTCTGCAGTATGTAGTGAATTAAGTGCTTGCCTTGTGAATCGCCAAAGCTGGACAGATCTGAGACTGCTGTTGTATCCAAACGCAGGTGGAGTGAGTTGTAGCGTGATGGGCATTCCCACCATAGAACAGCCCTGGGACATATCTCAAAGACTATTTTCATATATTTTGCTTAGAGGCTAAGCCAGGGAAGAATGTTTTCAGTGCCAGATATATTTTTTAAAAACCCTAATCTACTCTTTAAAAGAAAATGTCCTGGGACATGAGGGCTAGGCTGAAGCCCACAGGCACCACTAAGGTTTTTACTTCCAACAGACTTTCAAATCTATTAGTGTATGTTGCCTTCTTTCCTAGGCGTGGGTAAGCCTGGCTTTGTAAGTCAGAGAATCTAAGAGGTTGAGATACTGCCCTTAGATAGAGAGTACATGCAAGTTACTTTAGAGCTGATAAGCTTTTTGCCATGCTTGTTCCTTGACTGAACACATTCTTTCTGAGTAGCTTTCAAGAGTTAATTTTCTCATGTGCCTGTAGCCACTGCCACTAAGGAACTAACATTTACAACTGCTTGCTTTAAACGAAGGGATTTATGTGTATTCACAGATTAATCTAAGCAGCAAATGCTGTGCAGAAATACATTTTCTTTATAACTTCCCCCAGAAAAGCAGCAGTGGCTGGGCAAATTGTTAGAATTGTATTCTTTAACTAGAACAGCACGTTCTTGCATCGACAAGGATGTCTGCATGTGTGCGCATATATAAAATATTCAGGAAGAGTGAATATCTCCATTTATGACAATAGGCCTCCTTAGTGAAGTCCTTCTCACCAGTAAGACCTCAGTCTTTTTCTCAGCTACCAACATTTGGTTTCTGCCCTTACAGAACTGAAGATAAATGAAGGGAAAAAATGAGTTTGCCTACCAGGCCTTGTCTACATGGCACTTCAGTCCACATTATAAGGCTGTAAATTTCAGTGTACATAAGCATGTTGTGTGCTAACTGGCCTGATGGTGCTCACTAAAATTTCCTTAGTGTGTGTGAATGTAGTGCTGTTTAAAACAGAGCTATGCTAAGATGCATAAGAAAAGGTTTAGTGCACATTAGAAGGGTCCATATGGGCCAGTTAGTGAGTGACACACTTATGTAGACTAAAGTATCATGTAGAGAAGCTCTCAGATTGTCTATACAAATAAGACTGAGTGGAGAAGCCAAAAATATGTTTAGCAGAAAAGGGAACCAAGTTAACACTTGACGGCAAAGGTAACCTTGAAGAAAAATTCTGATGTTTTTCAGACTAGCACTTTCAGTGATAGAGGAAGAGTATGGGTGGCAAAATAAATCCAGTTTTGAGACTGCTGCCTTATGCTGCAGGATACTTTACACTCTCTCTCCTCCTTCCTCCCCCTCCCAGCTACTGGATTGAGGTAGCAGGAGTCTCCTTTACAGTGGCCCAGGCGGCTGCATTCACATGATAAGAACAGCCATACTAGGTCAGACCAAAGATCCATCTAGCCCAGTATCTTGTTTTCCAACACTAGCCAATGCCAGATGCCCCAGAGGGAATGAACAGAACAGGTAATCATCAAGTGATCCATCCATCCCCTGTTGCCCATTTACAACTTCTGGCAAACAGAGGCTAGGGACACCATCCCTGCCCGTCCTGGCTAATAGCCATTGATGGACCTATTCTCCATGAACTTATCTAGTTCTTTTTTGAACCCTATAAAGTCTTGGCCTTCACAACATCCTCTGGCAAAGAGTTCCACAGGTTGACTGTGCATTGTGTGAAGAAATTTGTTTTATGTCTGCTGCCTATTCATTTCATTTGGTGACCCCTCGTTTGTGTTAGGAGGAGGAGTAAATATCCCTTCCTTATTTACTTTCTCCACACCAGTTATGATTTAATAGACCTCTGTCATATCCTCTTAGTCATTTCTTTTCCAAGCTGTAAAGGCCCAGTCTTATTAATCTCTTCTGATACGGCAGCTGTTCCATACCCCTAATCATTTTTGCTGCCCTTTTCTGATCCTTTTCCAATTCTCATATCTTTCTTGAGGTGGGGAAAACACATCTGCATGCAGTAGTCAAGATGTGGGCACACCATGAATTTATATAGAGATAAGATGTCTTTTTATCTATCCCTTTCTTAGTGATTCACAACATTGTTAGATTTTTTTGACTGCCACACCACCAGTGAATGTTTTCAGAGAACTCTCTTTCGTAAGTAGTAACAGCTAATTTAGACCTCATCATTTTATATGTATAGTTGGGATTCTGGGTATGTCTACACTACAGGATTATTCTGATTTTACAGAAATCAATTTTGGGCAACTGATTGTATAAAGTCAAGTGCATGCAGCCACACTAACTCTAATTTGAAATGGCAACTCCGCTCGTCAGGGAGGAGTACAGAAATAGATTTTAAAAGCCCTTTATGTTGAAGTAAATGGCTTCATTGTGTGGACGGGTGCAGAGTTAAGTCAATTTAACACTCCAAATTCGAACTAAACTTGTGGTGTACAACAGGCTTATGTTTTCCAGTGTGCATTACTTTATCAATACCAGTATGCATGTGTGGCCTGCTGCGGACATCTCTATCAGGCTCACCATGTTTATTATGCCTATTCGCTTGAAGAGCACTCTCACAATGGATAGTGTTAGCTGTGGGACAGTCTTTGGGCCCTTCAGTTGGTATTTGAATAAGGCACAATAGTCTCCCACCTCCAGGTGGATGCCTGGCCAGTAGAATCTCAGGGTCACCTGGCAAGCATCTTCTCTCTCCCCAAGTGACCTCCATATGGGGTTGTATGGGACAACTGTAGTACCCTCCTTTGAAACTTCCTCAATACTAGGAGTTGCATTCATACCTCTCCCATTCTAGGATCCTTCATCGCCCAGTATGCCCTCTTGCATATTTGTTCAAAATGGGGCCACTGTTTCAACTGCTGAGGATCCAGTAGTTTGCTGTTCGCACAGGCAAGCTACTCATAAACCTTGCTCAGTATGGGGTTGTTTCTTTGTTCTTCCACAAAGTCCCCCTCATTGGAAAGTAGGTGTAGGTTGATGGGCAGCGGCAAGCCCCTATGGCCCCAGTTGGATCCAGGTGACTCATCGGGAGGTCTTTCTTCATCTTCCTTTGATCTCCTTTCTTCTCAAGGCTCCCTCTGGGCCACTCCAGCTCTCTCCTGCCTTCTTGGGTCTTCCAGCTCCACTTTCTCCAATGGGGTGCCCTGCCACTCTTTGACCACTTCTTTGAAGAACTTCCATTCGTGGCCAAGTATGACCAAGCAGGGCAGGTCTTTTGCCACTGCAGCCTGTAATGTTTCCATGTGTTCTTGCATGGTCAGCCGTACGTCTCTTGTTGGATAGGATCAGATGTCCCCGTAGATACACTGAAGGTTGATTTACATCCTCAGCTTTACTTCCTGTCCCCTCTAGCCTCTCCCAGACTAAGGTCTGGCTACAGTTTCAAAGCAGAACTGTGTTGGTAGGTTTCTGGTGAGATATTTAAACTAAAATGACTGCTTTGACATATAGCAAACAGCCATTGCCTATGAACTAATGACTCAGATGATCAGAAATGATTCTGAAGTTTAACACTTCAGGCAGTGAAGAAATTAAGGCTTTCCCTATTGATTGAGAGAGAGAGTGTCCTTTGTAAATGCGCTTCTGTAACCTAGGTCAGATGAGCATAAAGAAGTGTGGGGAAGGACAGATGCATGTGGAAAAGATTAAAATTATAAACTGCCTAAAAATTTGTCCCCAGAACTAATCAAGGTATTCAGAAAAGCATAAACTGTTTTATCTGAATCAGTTTCAGAATGGTTTTACAAGCTGTACTATTTTTAGATCTCCCCTGTTGGTACCTGACTTGACTTGCTAAAGTGGAGAACATCTATTTTAGGTCTAACTTAAGTACTTGCAAGACGGCAACAGCAGCACTTAAAAGCTGTTTTGCATGTGATGCATGAAAAAAATTTCCTTTTTATTCAGTTGCAGTTTCATATCTAAAAAGGATGTTGCACTAAAGGGACCAGATAAGATACTAGAGTTCCTTTAGATATCATCATTTCAGAGAAAGTATCCCTGCCGGATTATTGTAGTAGAAAATGGGACTAATGTATATGCCAATAAAGTTACATTTCAGACTCTTTGCAGCATTAACTAGCTCTCGCCAGTATTCCAGAACAGATTTCAAAATTATGTTGTGACTCCTTTGAGAAAAATACAATGGACACCATTCCAAACTGCTCGAGGAGCATTTCATTGGTGAATGTAACAGGTCTGTTAATATGTGCCTTAGAATGAGCATCTGGAATTTCTTTCCCTGTAGGTGTGTTGCCCTTGTGTTGGATAATGTTTTTCAAAAACTGGCCAGCTCATATTATAAACATACGTTAGACTGCTTAGTCCTAAAACTTGTCAGTTGGCTTGTGTTAGGTTAGGTGACTACAATCTGGAGATCTGTCGATACTTCTTTAATAAAAAAAAATTTTTTTTGCACACCAAACTAACAACACAAATGATATAAATTATAATGCCAAAATCAATCTAAATTTACTTGCCTTCCAACAACAATAGAGTTCAGTTTGAGATCCTAAACTTCAGTAACTAAAAAAGCTATGTCAGAGAAGACACTGAGCTGCTTGGCTTAGTGTTCTTGTTTTAACTTACCTTCATGTTTGAGCTGGAAGTGTTTATAGCATATGTGAATTCATAACATTTGTATTAATGATTGGTTTATATTTGCCAAGACAATGAAAAGTAAGAGAAAGCATTGATTTTTGAAACAGCACAGTTAATCAGCTAAATGAAAATATAAAAACAAAATCGATTTTGTTGCACCATAAGCAGTTGGTATAAATGTGCAGAAATTAAGTGATACAGACAATTTCACAGCAAAAAAATCAATTTCATCAATAGGTTTTAGTCTACAATTGTACAGTACGTAAAAGTCTACCCAAATAATACATAGGAATATAAAATAACAAATATGCAAGTTCCTAACCAAGGGGTTGGGATATTTTCATATTTAAATGATATCCATGTGAAAAATTTAAAACTTTTGACTTATTTTAAAAACTTGTCTTAAAGGATTTGCTGTGAGCCTTCAAGTGATTCTGTCAAACCCTAAAGCTGTATTCAAACGCCGTGGGTCTCAACCAGGAATGCAAGAATCTGATTTTCTGAAACAGATAACAACCGTGGAGGAGCTGGAACCAAAAGCAAACAATTGCACAAAGGTACTAATTCCACTATTGCAGAATTCTTATAGCTATCTTTGAAGATTACCTAATACTGCACTAATTAACCTTCTGTTTTTTAGGTTCTTGTATGGCACACTCGAACAGAAAAGGTAAATCTAGGTAATGAGCCAAAATACCACCTAGACACAGTTAAAATTGAGGTATGATCTAGAGATATAACTGTGTGGGACGTACTACAGGAAATGGATGTGGCTGAAGATGCCTGAAACTTCAGTCAATTAAGAATTCAAGCAGTGTACTATCTACCACTCTGCAACATCCTGTACTAGTCATCTGATGGACTTCTGTACAAACAAAAATTTGTCAGATAAGCAAATCTGACATCTTCAGAGACATAACATCTTTTGTCTTGTTTTGCATGCATTTCTCAGCTCAGTATCATTGAACTGAAATATAAGCATTTGTTTTAAGAGTTTCCACACAGTAATACCAATCAAGACTGAAAGAACTAAAGTGCAACATTTTCAAAAACATTTATCCAACTTAATTGATGGAATTATTATAAACTGGTTTAAGACTGCAAAATGTCGGTCACCAAAAATATTGTTAAAAGCACTTTCCAGATTAAATGTGTTTTTCTAGTATTAAACAACACATTTCTTGAAGTCACGCTGACAAGGTAGATCATACAGTATGAAATAAAAACCACACAATGGTTTATGGCTTTATCTTTTTAATATAGGGAAATAACATTTTATCAATATGAGGCACCATAAAATGTAAACACAATTACTGTCAAACCTGGATATAGCTGCAAGGACAAAAAGTATCCGTATGTGGTGAGTTACCCTGTATGCATATTGTGCAATAAGTTCTCTATATTAGCACTATGTATACACGTATGGAGCCAAATTGCATATTTTGTCACAGGAAATTCAAATGGCTCAAATATCCATGTTTTAAAAGAATAAACTAAAAATGTGTGGAATTACAGTAATATCCAGGTTTATCTTGCTTTTGCTAACCATGTTCCCTGTTAAGCACACCATAACAACATCACAGTGAAATGAATGATAAAACACAGTATGTTTGATACACTAAAAACGTTGTTCAGTGATACATTTACATTCTATTTATATGATTAAACATTTGTTCATACAGTACCTTCTACAAGGATTACTGGGTATTTGGGGGGCAAGGTTTATATATTTAGAGATATTACTAACATGATAGCTACGTCCCTTATATGCAAACATTTGATCTATAATTTTGAGAAAAAAATTGAGTATGCAATTGGTAAAGCAGCTGCTTGATATGGTTTATGAAATCATATGTACTGTAATATGAAAGAGCTGCCAATGATATATAAATGTATTCTCAATCTGCTTTCCACCACATCAAATTTAAATCAATATAGCCCACAACACAGTCAGTTAGATAACTTCTTAATCTGAAGAACTGGGAGGAAAGAAAAAGAACAAATGCATTTGAGCAAGGAATGTCAAGTGACTGTTCTGCATGAAACTTCTGTTGCAATTTTCATTTCCACAGTTGTGTGCTCAGAGTCTGACCTGAAGAGCTTCCTGTCCATCCTGCCACTGTATTGGGGGGCTGGCCAAAGCCCACCACATTGCTGGAACTATTGAGATTCATGCCAGCCATTTGCTGATTCATCTGTGAAATGCACACACAGTTCTAGTTAGTACTGGTTTTAGAGCACACAAACTTTATCAGCTTGAAACAGTAAAAGGTGTCCTAAACCAGGTAAATATAATGTTAGGGAACAAAATGGTGGATTGATTTGAATCACTAATTTAAATCAGCAAGCAGGAAACCTTGATTTAACAAATTGATTTTAATCATATTTTGCATTTGTACTTTCTAGTCATTTTCCTAAAGAAAGGCTGATTCTTATTAATTGATAACTATTACAACATGTTATTTGCAACTAATATGGTACTTTTTTTGGCTAACCAGCAAGATATAGTGTGTGTATATACATATTTATTTAAACAATTATATAGCTTAACTCACCTTTAGATTCTTAATTTTTACATTTATGTTAGAAAATGGTGAATGAAGTATTAATTAGATAATTTTTATTTGTGATTGAAGGCAAGCTCTATTTGGATGGAAATTCAAATGTACAAAAACAGCATTTTTTTTTTTATTAAATGTAATGACTGTCAAAAGCTGGTTTGGCACATCAACAAGACTGCTTCCTGGTGTTTGGCCAGTCAAGAGCAAGCCATGCAAGAATCGTGTTAATATTGTCTTATCACTAAAACATTTGTAACTGGAGAGAAATGATAAAATAATTACATTGCCACTTACATCTATAACAAGCATATGAAGTGTACTTTAAGGGGCTATATAGATTGATTTAATTACGTTAATTCATAATGTTCTGGTCAGCTTAGCAATCTGAAAATGTATCAAGGTAAACAGCATTTCTCAGTATGAATAAACTAAAATGTATCTGAAAGTAGTGGCTGCCATTCTGCTTTGAAAAGTAATCACATATGTAAACATATATGGTGAAGTAAACAGTTTTTCAGAAATTTCAGTCTTAAACTAAGATGTTAACAGTTTTTTCTAAATATCTAATTGTTAACCTGATGTGTCCCCCTTACTGGACGCAACAAATTTTTTGGGGTATCTGTAGTAGTATGTCTCTTACACTCTAGTTCAAAAAATTGAATTAACTTATTCCACAAAATAAAAATAGTTTAGCATTTTCGGTCAGCATTTTAGTCCATAGGTTAATCTATCCTGCATTTTATCATTTCCATGTTTCAGTTATTACTGGTTTGACTTTGTATATATGAATTAGAAGAGTCAGGACATTAGCTATCATTGTAACAATTTTATTCCAGCAAAGTGAAATATTCACAACTATTAAATGAATTTAAACTACTGTCAGCAAAATCCTTCACACTGATTTTTTTAAAATTACAATTCAAAAGTGTGTACACAATCCTGTTTATCTCAACACTCTTGCGTCTGACAAAGTGGGTATTCACCCATGAAAGCTTATGCTCCAATACTTCTGTTAGTCTATAAGGTGCCACAGGACTCTGTCACTTATCTCAACACTGTTTATCAAAATGGCCTCTTATCTGTTATGTTCCTCTGCAGTCATCACTTACCCAGCAACTCCTGCACATTATTTAAAATCCTCATTTCTCCCACTGCTGTTTTGTTCCCAGAACACTTCAGGTAAATATGATTTTACTTAGTGCATAGTTATTCTGCAATTACTTTTTTTTTTTTTTTAATCACTAGAATGTTTTGGTAGGAGAAGACTATTTTTATATTGATTCTTAAAAATTACTGTGAATTAATTACCTTGGTAGAAGGTAAGCAGTATTCTTACCACTTGCCTAAAATGACTCTTTTTGGATCATTATACTAAAATTAAATGAAAGGCAGTAACTGGATGTCCTTTTTAATTAGTTAAACCTTTTTTGTGAATTAGTCCATCCAGAGTTTAAAGAAATGAACTATGAATGATCAGGCTTTACACAGATAGAGGCTAAAGATATCATGTTTAAAAAGTTTTCTCCATCCAAATTTCAAAATTTTGTTTGCAATGTGATACTGAATTTCTAATTGTATCTTCTGTTTGTGGAGAGTAAAGGCTCTTGAACATTTCAGCTCTTTTATGAATTGAGTTGTATATCTCTCATTTGCTGATCAAGGAAAGTGCAGTATCTCATTCTTGAATGTGCTTTATGATCTAGAGATATAGAAGACTGACATCCTCGTTTTCATGAATTATTACAACAGACTGTTTTCAAACTGGAAAGGAAGGCTTTATTTTATATTTACATACAGAAGCCTGTGATTTTTCAACTATATTTTATATAAATTTATTAGCAAAATGTTTGTGCAGAATTAGCATATGCCACAAAAATTACTTGAGAAACAAATATTTAGCTATAATTATTGGTAGATTATATACAATTATGTAACTTTTTTTAAAAATGTCCTGTTCCCAGAAAACCCCATATTTGGAAAAAATACAAGCTGTTTTGGGACTTATTTTTTAGAAAATGATACAATTGTAAGATTTGACCTATAAGCAAAAAATGTTATATGCTACCAGGGTGGATGAAAATCAATTATTTAAAAAATATGATTTTTTAAAAATGTAAATTAAATACAAGGTTTTTTAATATAAATATTTAAAATTAAATTTGAAATTGATATGTATGTTGAGGCCTAAACATGATCAATTAAAATCATGTACATTAAATACAAAATGGATTATGCTATACATGTTTAAACTGCCCAATGAAAACAAAAAATGAATTTAGATATAAAATTAACATTTCTCTTGAAATATCTGCTTTTAGAATGTTACACTAAACTGCTTAAATCAGTGGTCCCCAAACTGGGGAGTACACCCTTCTTGGGGGGCACAAAAGTACGTTGGGGGGGCACATGGCAGGGAATGGGCCAGCCCCACGGGGCATGGGGAGGGAGTACTACCTAGTCCCACTCTACCCTCATTCCCTCACTACCCCCATCCCCAGTTCTGCCCCAAGCTTCGTTGTCAACCCAAGGTCCTCTGCTGCAGAAGCTTTGGCTGCGCAGTGGTCGGGGTGGGGGACGTGCCAGGAAAAGTTTGGGCACCACTGACAAATACAGTACTGAGCACACACCTCAACACTCTTTATAATTGTTACTACAATGGAACCTTCAAACATGTTTTATCAAATTAAAAAAAGAGTGTAAACTATCTTCAGATTATTTGGTTAGACTAACCATTATTCAACTACAGTAGAGTCAGGGCACAAATACAAGCAGTAACATGCATCCTCCACAAAAGCCTATTTTAAAGTATCTCATTTGAAAGTCCAGATGAATGGCAAATGGCCATTCTCATTGGGTCTAAGTTCCATGCTCACCTACATGCGTGCAATACCATTAAAATGAATGGAGTTGCACACATACAACTGATTGGAGAATCTGGCTCCATGAATTGGGCAACAGTAGTTAATACACAGTAACTCAGAGTGTGGTAGTCATCATTTTAAAGTATATTGAACAATTTGTTCTAGGAGTTGGCTAAATTGCACTCAAGATTAATGCTGGTTTCTTTACTCTTTAAAGTTTAAATGTATCACATCTGTAATACTACGCAGTCGTCTCAGACATGGAAGAAACAGTTTCAAGTCACAGGGTCTACAACAGAGCAGAGCTACAGCTTTCCAAGTATAGCTTGTGGAAAACAAATTTTATTAATAAAACAGTAACTTTTATCCAATCAATATAAGGGCAAAAAAATCCTCACCTGAGGGATGTTCCATTGAGCTTGTTGATTTTGTTGCATGCCATATTTATTTTGTGCAGTAACCATTTGTCCCACCATTCCTCCTTGGGGTCCAATGACATTTTGAGGAAGTCCCATCACACCAGTTTGTGTAGTGCCAGTGAAACCATTGGGCATTCCCATGCCCACCATCATACCTGTGTTCTGTCCTATGACAGGCACTGATTGTCCCATCATATTCCCCATTATTCCACCAGCTGCAGGTACAGGTACTCCCATGGCTGGAAAACCTTGAAAATTAGTTGACGGTTGTGTGGTAAATGGCATGGAAGAAGATCCCATGAAGATACCTGCGTTTTGGAAGGTGCGGGAGTGGGAGGAACAGAAAAGAAAGATAACTTTTCTTCCCTAAAGTTTGAATCACTAAATGCTAGTTTTAGAAGACCATTTGTAGAGCTGATTCTGTCCACCCTATTGTACACAAAATCAGTATCTGGCAAAAGTGAGAAAGTGATAAGAAAGAATGGTGTAACAACAAAAATGGCACAATAAATAACAGTTCAACTGCCAAAGCTGAGCTCTGAGCCAAATTTTTATCTCATCTGCACCAGAATCTCTTATCTCAGTCACACTACTGAAAATTGGTGGATTCCCACCAGTTTAATGAGATCAAAACATGACTTTGTAATGATTTAGGCAGTCTGCTGTTCATATACTGAAGAATCTCATTGCATACCCAAGTAATGAATGATCATACAACAAAAGTTAATCCTAATTTTTATTATCTGATATTTTGTATGTGATAGTTTATAATATGAGAACAGCTGTAATGTCTAATAAAATAAAATTACCCTGAATCCTGTACTACTTTTTCTTCTAGTCTTAATGCTTCATTCATTTGAATTTTCAGCTGTAAAAATGGTAAGAAGAAACAAATCCACTTGAATATACAAATGTGTTTAATTTTATGTTGACAGGAGATTATAACTACTGTATTTTAAACACTGCTTAAAAATTGAATCTCTTTGGAAACAGATTTGAAAATTAATTACCTGGAGCATTTTGCTGCTGCACGGACCCAGTGCCATACAGTGATAAGATGGAGTCTTTGGAGAGTTGTTTCTTCGCTGACTCTTCTGATTTTGTTGTTTGCTCAGTGAACAGATCAAGATCCCCGGATGCAGCAGATAAAGTGGCAGCTGTAGGTTTAGTGGAAGTGCTCTGGGAAATAAAAGGTCAAAACAGACAGGCTATTGAATGAAGCTACCAGTGGAAATTATATCAGATTAAGAGCTGTGCATTCTCACTCCTAAACTAAATTAAAAGCAATTTAGTTATTACATTAGTTGTAAGTGAATCAGTATTTTAGAATTTGTAATATTACCACAAAGAATCCCAAATACTTGCCAATGCATAGCATCTGCAGGGACGACCCATTCAGGTTAACACAAGCAGCAAAAATGACAGAGTGAATTTGTGCTTATATACATTGGTTACACGACTCTTGCTGTTCCTAATTTTTCCATCTGTGGATAGCATACTTCATAAAATGATTAAGAAACCAATAAGGACATAACAATTTCACATTTTTCATTAATCCTCAGAGAGGAAATTAGATAGGAACTAAAACAAAAGCTTTTTCACAGTGTTGGAAGACATGACCTTGTCTACAATTAGCTTCTTTAGTCTAAGAATAATATTTTCACATCTGGAAAACTGACTTTTGGACAGTTAAGATGCTATCACTAGGCAAATAAGCACTATCTCGATTTTCATAAGCCTCTAGTCTAGGGGTAGGCAACCTTTCAGAAGAGGTGTGCCAAGTCTTCATTTATTCACTCTAATTTAAGGTTTCGTGTGCCAGTAATACATTAACATTTTTAGAAGGTCTCTTTCTATAAGTCTATAATATATAACCAAACTATTGTTGTATGTAAAGTAAATACGGTTTTTAAAATGTTTAAGCAGCTTAATTTAAAATTAAATTAAAATCCAAAGCGCCAGGACCCGGGCAGCGTGAATGCCACTGAAAATCAGCTCTGCTCTAGTCTACCTTCAATCTTTCTCAAACTTATTACTTTTTAATTAATGCTTTAGAAACAAATTACACAAAGATGGCCTCAAACAAGATGGTTCCTTGCCTCTGGTATCTGAATAGACAACATATTGTCTTTTTACAACATAATCCTCTACCAGAATGAAATGTTCATTTTACCAATGGGAACTCACTGCAGTAACTCCTAGCTTAATGTTGTAGTTATGTTCCCGAAAAATGTGATTTTAAGCGAAACCATGTTAAGCGAATCCAATTTCCCCATAAGAATTAATGTAAAGGGGGGTGGGGTTAGGTTACAGGAAATTTTTTTTTCCCCCACCAGAAGATTGATCGCGTGCACACACAATTTGCAGGGTTAAACCCCCTCAACTATCTACCTCATACCTGGGCCAATATGGGCTCCCAATACTGGAGCATACACCAG
Source organism: Gopherus flavomarginatus (assembly GCF_025201925.1). Lineage (NCBI taxonomy): Eukaryota > Metazoa > Chordata > Testudines > Testudinidae > Gopherus > Gopherus flavomarginatus. Next base: position 161,155,695 of record NC_066620.1, read on the forward strand.
TTGTAAGCCTTATAATCCATCAAACTAACCAGTTACACTCCTCAAGGATCAGGGGGATGGATCTGCAAATTGCCCAGCCATTTTTGCCTCATGTTAAGGATAGGGGAATAGATGAAAGGAGGTTCAGGATGGTGCAAATCCTAGGCTTAAGATAATTGCACCCTCCCCCTGCTAAATGTACCAAGCCTCCAGGCTGCCCATAACAGGGCTGTCAACCTCCCAGCTGGGACTTGGAAATGTCAATATCCATATTTAGGGTGACCATATTTCCCTATGCTTAATACAGCACACCTGATAAAATTACTTGTATTCAAGTGAGTTCAATGGCAATCAATCAAAACTATGTCGTACAAAGTTCAAATTAACACAAAATTGATTGAGCCCCTGTTAAAAAGAAATACTGCGTAGTTGGAGTCTTTTTATTTACCTTTTTTTAGGTGTTAGAGTTCACATTCAGAGGTCACACACACACACACACACACACGCACACACACACACGCTCCCGTATGTCTCTCTTACATGGGTGTGTGTGTGAGACCGACAAACCCAACCCTCCCTACCCAGTGCTCGCTGCCCTCCATGCCTGGCTGGGCCCCCAGGACAGACCCGCATCTCCTGATACCTGGTGCAGTCTCTTCCTGATGCAACACGGGCGGCATGCAGGGTCACAAACAGAAAATATGGGACAATTTGCCTGTTTTTAAGAAGTTGGGACACCTGCAGGAGGGCTTAAATATGGGACTATCCCTTTAAAAATGGGATGACTGGTCATCCTATCCATGTTGGATTCCAGAAAACATTGCAACAACCTAACACTACAGATGACCAGATCACTTGATTACTGAATAGGTGACAAAAAGCCACATGGTATGAGCCGAGCTTTGTGTTACAGGAAAAATGCCTTCCTAATTCCAAAAGTTCAGCATTCCAGGAAGTGGCAAAAACTAAATCAGATCACAACAAATCAGAGAGAGGGAGGACAGATGGCAGCAAACTCAGGCCTAGACAAAGCTCCAAAACCTGGAAGGAAAAGGAAGCCCAAGACCAATCAGGATTCTAGCATTTCTACAACAGCCAATCAAAGACAGAGCAGAGGGTCATCATATCCTGTTTCCCAACATCATGAGGAAGCCAAAGACATGACCACAACTAAGAGAGCAGCGGGGAGGAGACAAGGACCTGCATCATCCCCTGCAGCTAGGTCAAACCTGCACCCTAGCTGTCAAGGTGTGTACATACTTACAGTAACATCTTGCTTCATCCAGATTAATAAACAAAGTGTTTACTCTTACTACAGACACCAATTTTTATTAATGTGAATCAGATTAAAAATTAACATCTGATAAAATCTAGAAAGCATTCCACTTTCAGTACATGACTACTGTTTGTAAGGAAAGCATGGGCTCTCTTTTGGGAAACATCAAATTAGAATTTCAATAATTTATAATAAATTATATTGTTATGCAACTTCATGGTCCATTTATTGGTGGGTTAGCATAAGCAGGCAGAGTCCTGGAAGAATTACAGAGGCATGGGTATACAGACTGCAGCTCCCACTGGCATCTCTTGGGCCGCGCCGCTTCCCACAGTCCCCATTCACCCAGAACAGTGAACCCGCGGCCAGTGGGAGCTGTGATCAGCCAAACCTGTGGATGCTGCAGGTAAACAAACTATCCTGGCCCACCAGCAGATTTCCCTGATGGGCCACGTGCCAAAGGTTGCTGATCCCTGATTTAGCGGGTCTAAATTGACCACAGATCGCTCTCCCTTTGACTCCGGTACTCTACCAGAATGAGAAGCTTAAGGTAAGTTGATGGAAGAGTTTCTTCCGTTGACCCAGCACAATGCAGACACCCCAATAAGTTGACCTAAGCTATGTCGACGGAATTGCATAACTTAGGTCGACTTAACCCTGTAGTGTAGAGTTCCCCTAAGCGCAGACAAGCCCTAGGAATTCAGGATGGCCTATGTTTCCTGCAAGAGTTTGATTACATCCATATTGGTTGAATAATGTGTGCAGTATTACAGTCATATGGTGCTTTGTGTATTATCTATGTCCAAACAAATTCTGCAAGAAAAAATAATTTTCAAATTATTTTATAATTTTTTGTGTATACACAACAGTATACCTTTAAGAAATACCGTACTCAGTAATTCCTAAGCAAATAGGTAGTTTTTCTGTGCACTTTCTCTGCAGGTGGGTTCAGTGACTGCCCTGAAGAGATGTGCTGCGATATATTAATATATTTGAATATTATGTACATTGTATAAGCAACTTTCACTCTGTATATACTTATAAATCAAAATTAATTTCTCTTGTTTATGTTGTTAATGGTTGACAGATTTGGCCAGTCAAAGGAGAATAATACAAAGGTGAAGTAATGTTTAGAGCTCAGGGGAATTAACACAAAAAATATGCAACCCTGACTTATCTGACTCAAGCAGAAGCTGAAGACCTGAAGTCTAACCACAGCCAAGTGGCTCTTACTGTTACCCCTTCTGACCTGAATGGTTTGCCAAAGTTCAGGGTCCTACATTTGTTTCTGAGGAGGAGAAATTGATGAAGTCAGGTATCTTCGTTTGTTTACAAAGAATGTATACAGTCCTGTTTTCCTGAACACAGGACAACTCAAACAGGAGACAGTTTCTTCGTTCACAGCTCCAAGCCCATTTCAGCCAGCACTTGGCCCAAAAGCACTCTCTCTAGGCTTGTCTCAGGCCCTGCTGTTAGTGCTTGTCCAGACTGCGTCCTTGGCTTTCCTTGTTACCATCTCTGTTTCTCTAGTCTTTCTGATACTACTTCTCTCTCACACAAAAACCTTCAAAGTACAGTAGCCAGAGAAACCCCTCCTCCCACATGTGCATTGTATGTGCCTTTGTTGGGTGGTGACATGTGCCGAGGCCACTATTGTTTCAGCTACCTCTTCAGTAAAAGAGCTTAGCAGCTTTTAACAAGTATCTTATCTGAAAAGCTGCAGTTACACCCTCCAGTTTCAAATACATTTTTCCAACCCATATTATTGTCTGATAACGAGAAAGGGAAGCCTGGAAATAATAAATTTGGGACTAGAAACAAATCTTGTGTTCATCCTGACTTGACTTCTTCACATATTATCCCATCATGACAAAGGCTGGATAATGGAAGGGTTATTAAATTCTCAATATTTAAAACAGGCAATTTGGATTAGCCAAGACATGATACAATTGTAAGAGACATAAGCAATTAGAACTCATTCACATTCCCTCTGAAATTAAGTCCAGGAAGTGCAGCGTTTAACATCTGTGATAATGTTTTGTGCGAGAATGGAGGAAAATGTGTTTTAAACATATAAAATATTAAAATGCGCACATATGACACTGCATAAAAAAATTGCATTGTACACTACGTAAACTATTGTATAAATTATATTTATTGTTTTAGGTCTTTTCCATCCTCAATTTAAATAACTCTTGTAGAGAGAGGCCAGAAAATCCTAAACTCAAACAAAACAAAGTAAAGGAAAGATCTGGATTTTCTGCTATGGGCCCATCTTTAATCACCTCATATGTAAATAAAGTCCCAGCCTCTCAACACACCACTACTTTCTGATCTGGTCCTGTCCTCCACCTCTACTAAATAATTGTCATTTCTAGAAATGTTGCAACAAACATTCAGTATAAAATTTGAGAACACCAGACCATTTGGTTTCTGAGGAAATGGAAAAAAACAACAGCAAAGGCATTACACAGTCCAATGGCTGAAAGCTGAAGCTAGACAAATTCTGATTAGAAATGAGGCTTTGTTTTTTAATATAGTGAAGGTAATTAATCATTTAAATTTACTTGGAGATGTGTGGATTATTAATCACCTGAAATCTTTGAAGCGTGGATGCCTTTCTAAAAAAAACATGCTGTAGCTCAACCAGCAGTTATGGACTTCATGCAGGAACCACTTGAAATTCTATGGCAGGGGTAGGCAACCTATGGTACACGTGCCAAAGGCGGCACGCCAGCTGATTTTCAGTGGCACTCACACTGCCCGGATTCCAGCCACTGGTCCCAGACTCTGCTGCTGGCCTGGGGTACCGGCCGCCAGCCCCCTGCCAGCTGGGGTTCCATCTGCCAGCCCTGCTCAGCCCTCTGCCGGCCCCGGGTCCTGCCCCTGGTCTGGGGGGCTCTGCTGCTGGCCCAGGGTCCTGGCCACTGGCCTGGGGCTCTGCAGCTGCCCCCAGCTGTGGCTCACTGGCCCTAGCCTGGGGCACTGAGGGGTGCAGATAGGGGCAAGAGGGAGCACAGCTCAGCACCTCCACCTTAAAAATTGTTCCAGCACCACTGTACTGGGATATTTTTAAGTCCTGATTTGCTGCTTACATCACTATCACGCCATGTGAAACAGCGCACTGCATTTGATGTTGAGATTAGAATGTACATGCAAGAACTGGAATCAGTATTTTCTGACAGATTTCAAGCTTTCAAGATTTCCAGGGATTTGGCCCAATACTTTCTTTTCTAATTAGACCTGGAAAGTTCAACGAAAGCGACTTAGATTTGTCTGTATTTCAGTGGATGGGTGTTGAAGATTTTGAAATGCAGCTCATTCAGTTAAAAAGCTCAGAATTGTGGGAATCAAAGTTTGGAGATCTGCAGAGTGCACTTGACACTACCAAGAGAGATCATGGGGCCTCTATTCCGACCTGCTGGACGTCCCTGCAAGTGAAATTTAACTGTTTGAAGAAAATTGCGTTTTCAATGCTTTCAGCATTTATATCCACCTACCTCTGTGAACAGGTATTTTCACACATGAAATCTGTCTTTTGTCCCTAATCATTCAGAAGTCAGTGTGCAGTTTAAAGTATCCAAATACGTGACAGACACTAGAAAACTCAGCAAGGAAAAGCAAGGGCAAGGATCACACTAAACTGAGAAGATCTGCATATTAGTTTAAATTGAAGCTTCTTAAACATTTTAAAAACCTCATTTACTTTGCGTACAACAATAGTTTAGTTATATATTATAGACTTATAGAAAGAGCCCTTCTAAAAATATTAAAATGTATTACCGGCACGCGAAATCTTAAATTAGAGTGAATAAATGAAGATTTGGCACAGCACTTCTGAAAGGTTGCTGACCCCTGGCCTACATTATGCAGGAAAGTCAGAGTAGACAATCATATAGCTCCATTTTTGGCTTTAAAATATCCCACCAAAATCAATGGCAAAACTTCAAAGGGGTCAGGATTTCACCCTCTGAATCTATGAACGAACAAATTAGACTAACAAAGTGCCATCAAGGAAACTGGATGAGATAATAACCAAAGTGGAAGAATGAGAAGTCTATTTGCAATATAGCAAAAAATTATTTGTATTACTGCAGTGTCTAGGAACTCTAGTCATGGACCAGGATCCCACTGTGCTAGGCACTGCACAAATAGAAGGGAAAAAAAAAAAGATGGTCCCCTTCTCCAAGGAGTTTACAATCAAAATATAAAACAAGAGGCACAACAGATGGATATAAACAGATGGAGAAGCATAAGGAAACAAAACAATATTGGAGTCAATGTGCCAGACAGTGGTCTTAGCACACTAGCATCATACCCATTCTCAAAACAATTTTTTTAAATAGGTAACATAGAAAAGGAGAGTTTGAAGGAAGGTTCTGAAGTAGGATAATGCATTAGTTTTGCAGATGTTTACGGGGAGCTCCTCACAAGCATGAAGAGCAGCACGGAAGAAAGCACAAAGGTGCTTGTTTGACAATGTAACAAGTGGGCCATTGAAGCTGGCATCATATGCCAGACAGATGTGTGAGTTCACATCTCCACAGTGAATGAGAGATGATAGGCGTGGTGGGGTGTTTAGGGCATGAAGGGCCTTGAAAATGAAGACAAGTATCTTATGTTTGATGTAATAGAGAAGAGGGAACCAGTGACGGGATGCTAAGAGAGAAGTGACATGGTCACAGTGATAGGCTAGGAAAATTATCTTCATGGATAAATATATCTGAATGGATATGAGTGGTGCAAGATTGCATTTATCAAGGCCAGAGAAAAGGATGTTGCAGTAATTAAGATTTGAGATGAGGGGTTTAGCTTTGTGGATGGTAAGAAAGGCAAAATTTACACATAGCCTGGATGTGATGACCTAGAAATAAATCTGAGCCCACGTCCAGACTAACACGCGGCATCGGCGGGTTAAAGTCGATTGCTCGGGGATCGATATATCGCGTCTAGTCTGGACGCGATGTATCGATCCCCGAGTGCGCTTACATCGATTCCGGAACTCCATCAACCCGAACGGAGTTCCGGAATCGACACGGAGAGCCGCGGACATCGATGCTGCGCCGTCTGGACGGGTGAGTACCTCGATTTAGAAATTCGACTTCAGCTACGTTATTCACGTAGCTGAAGTTGCGTATCTAAAATCGATTTTAATACCCTAGTCTGGACGTGGCCTTAGTCAAAGAGGTCAACAAGATTAGAGGCCTGAATGACAGGCAGGATGATGATCCACAGTGACTGAGAAGGGAGGCAGCAGGGAGAGCCTGTATGGGGGAGATTAAGAGGTTTGCCCCTGGGAGGAAGAAAGATTTTGGGGAAAGTTTTTCAAAAGAGCCTCAATGACTTAGGAGACTATATCCCAGTGAAAGTCAGTAAAACAGACTCTTCAGTCACTTTTGAAAATGGAACTTGAGCTCCAAAGTCCTTCAGAAAATTTTACCTTAAAAAAAAAAAAACTCTACATATACATTGCAAACCCCATGACACACAAAAAATTGAGACAACTTGTAGGGCTCACATAAAAAACAGTTACTCACCTTCTTGTAACTATTGTTTTTCAAGATGTGTTGTTCACATCCATTCCCATCCGGTGTGTGCACTGCATGCACAGTCTGAGTTTTTTCCCTAGCAGCTCCCATCGAGTCAGCTGTGGAACCCCTAGAGTGGCGCTTTCATGGCGCTCAATATATGACCTTGCTGACCTGATCCCCCTTCAGTTCCCTCTTGCCAGTCACTCTGACAGAGGGGAAGAAGGGTGGTTATTGGAATGGACGTGAACGAGACATCTTGAAGAACAGTTACAAGAAGGTGAGTAACAATTTTTTCTTCTTCGAGTGCTTGTTCACATCAATTCCAATCAGGTGACTCCTAAGCTGTACCCCAGAGGTAGGGTCAGAGTTAAGGAATTGCTGACTGGAGCACTGCCCTGCTGAATGCTGCTTCATCTCTGGCATGTTGGGTGATAGCATACTGAGAGATGAACATGTGCACAGATGACCAAGTTGCTGCCCTGCAGATCTCTTGTATCAGGACCTGGGCCAGAAACACAGCTGATAAGACTCATGCCACAAGGGCGCAAGCCTTAAGAGCCAGGAATGGGATCTTGGCCAGCTCGTAACATGAGTGGCTGCAGGCTCTGATCCAGGAAGATATTCTTTGAGATGAGACCGGGAGTCCTTTCAAACTGTCTGCCACAGCCACGAACAGCTGGTTCGACTTCCTGAACGGCTTTGTGCGCTCGATGTAGAACGCTAGCACTTGCCGAACATCCAGTGAGTGCAGCCTCTGCTCTTGGGTACCGGCATGAGGCTTAGGATAGAAGACAGGCAGAAAAACGTTTTAGCTAGTGTGGAATTGTGACATTACCTGAGGCTACACCTTGTCCTTGTAGAAAACCGTGTAGGGTGGATCAGAGGTTAGGGCCTTTAACTCAGACACCCGCCTGGCTGATGTGATTGCAACCAGGAAGGCCATTTTGCATGACAAACAGAGCAGAGAGCAAGTTGCCAGCAGTTCAAAAGGGGGCCCCATTAGTCTGGAGAGGACTAGGTTAAGGTCCCATGCAGGAACAGGCTGTCTAATCTGTGGATATAGCCATCCCAGGCCCTTGAGGAAATGTCCTACCATGGGGTTAGCGAATACAGAACATCCAGACACTCCTGGATGGAAGGCTGAAATAACAGTGAGGTGCACCTTGATGGATGACGCTTCTAGGCCTTGTTGTTTGAGATGTAGAAAATACTCAAGGAGGAGAGGTAGAGGCGCCTGGAGTGGCAGTGGGCACACCAGCAAGTGAACCTTTTCCGCTTAGCTAAGTGGTTCTGGTGGATGATTTCCTGCTGCCGAGTAGAACCTCCTTTACCGGTTCTGAGCACAGAAGCTCCCTTGGGTTTAACCATGAAGCTTTCAGACTGTGAGATGGAGGGACTGGAGGTCTGGGTAGTGAAGGCGACCGTGATTCTGAGTGATCAGATTGGGGTGGAGAAGTAACATGATCATGGTGTCCACTGACAACTCCAGAAGCGTGGTATACCAGTGCTGCCAGGGCCATGCTGGGGCCAGCAGAATTACCTTCACTTTGGCCCTGCAAGTCTTGAGCAGTACCCTGTGCATGGGAGGGAACAGTGGAAAGGCATTCTTAAGGCAGTCTCCCTAGGGTAGCAGAAATGCGTCCGTGATGGAGCCCAGGCTGTGCCTCTGCAATGACCTGAACACTGAGCACTTCCTGTTGCTTGTAACCCCATGTTGCAGGCAATCCAACTCAGAAGGTCCTGATGTGCCCTGTGCTCAGTTAGAGGAGGGCCTGAGGCTTAAGCCCCTGTCACAGCCTCAACAGGGGATGAAGACAAGGATTCCAGAGGTGGGACTGGGTCTTCCTGGCCAGTGCCTGTCTCTGTAGTGGAAATGACTATACCTTGAGCTTGTGGTTGGTCCTGTCTTGGGGTCACCTCTGCGACAGCCTGGGATGGCAGCAACAGTTGGGTCAGAGTGGCCTCTGATCCCTGGGGTGTAGGCCTGAGCTTGGTTGGCTAGGGTGGCCGATGCTCTGAAGCTACTGAATGGGAGTCCCTTGAAAGGGAGCCCTGGGCCTAGTGGTAAGCCCAGAGGGTCCACAAGGGCCATTGTGTCAGAGGCTGCCACTGTGGTTGCCATGCCAATTCTGCTTCCCTTTGATACCTTTCGGATCTGTGTTGACTATGACAGGAATAGTAGGAATCCCCGTCAGAATCCAAGAAAACAGATCTTGACCGTGATGACCACGGCAGCGCATACGCAGGAGATAGGTGCCAACCTGTTGAAGCGGGGGGACCAATGTTGAGTCACCCACACTGGGGATCGGTGCCGGACATCCAGTGTCAGAGAATGGTTTCGGGCGTCCAGTGTTGCAACTGATGTTGCAGATTCGGTGCTGTAGATTGGTGCCAGTCTTCTCTCAGCACCAGAGATCAGTGTGGATCGGTGTTGTGCCAGAGAAGGGGAGCGTCGCCCTGCCGGTGCCAGAGCCCAAGAGGGAGCCCAGTGTCAGGAGTAGTGCCATGGCAACGGTTACCTGGAACGGTGCCGAGAGGAGCAGTACTGGGCAGGAGATGGTGATCGCCTCATCACAGTCAGCTTGCCTCTAGACAGTGCCAAATTTGTCAGTACCAGAGGCTTGTCTCCTAGCACCAGGGACTGTGGAGCCATCATCTCAATTAAGTCTCTGGTAGCTCCAGAAGTGTCTAGGGTGGAAGGTAGCTCTAACTCCTCCACCTGGCACTGCCTTTCCGGGGAGTCACTGCATGCCGGACTCAACAGTCCCTTCTGGGGCACCAAAGTCGATGGCTCTGACTCATGCTGCCTAGGCTCCAAGTGCTCCTTTCTGGGGTGTGCTGGTGCATCACCTGTTGGTTGTGCAGCTTTCGGTACTGGTAAGTGCCCCCGTTGGCTTTCCTATGCCTCATGTGGCACCGGGCCGTTGCTTCCACTTGTAGTGCCGAGGGTGTCTCGTGCTAGAGTCCTTCCTTGGCACTGTGTCACGTACCGATGCCAGAGCAGTCCGTACGGACGCGCTCAATGCTGGGTTCTGGTGATCCACAGTCAGCTGAGGGTGAAGAGTGGATTCCATAAGCAGTTGCTTAAGGTGGAAATCTCACTCCTCCTTGTCCTTGGGCAGAAAGCCCTGTAGATTTTGCACCTTTCTGACTGGTGCATCTCCCCCAGACACCTTGGGCAAGAGTTGTGGGGCTCATTAATGGGCATAGGCTTGCTACAGGTTCCACAGGGTCTAAAGCCTGGGGCTTGCGGCATGCCCCAGAGCTCAAAGAGGGTTAAGGGACTGGGGAGAAACTCTGCCCCCAAACCTTACTATTTACACAATACAACTATCTACTATACACTAAAGGATTACGACTAACAATAACTACAACTACGCTAACTAGGAAAAAACGCTAAGGAAGACACTTGCAGAACAAGTGATTGCAGTTCCTACGACCATCATGGGCAATAAGAAGGAACTGAAGCGGGATCAGGTCAGCAAGGTCAGCTCCAGGGAGCTCCAGAGCCAACCCAATGGGAGCTGCTAGGGAAGAAACTCTCCAACAACTGTGCATGCGGCACGCACACACCTGATTGGTATCAATGTGAACAAGCACTTGAAGAAGAACATAGGCTACATTTTCAGAAGACAAGAGGTCTACTTTGTAGTGCCTTTAGAATGTGTGCCCTAAGACCAAGGACTACCTTGCAGTTTTCTTTATATAACATTCAGCCTTTCTGCCAAGAAGTCACTCTCCTTGGTTGAATGTGGGAGTGTTATTCAAAGGCTAGAATGCCCAACTTGATCATTTGTGGGCTTCTGTCCACCTCAATAATAAGATGGCCTCCTTGCAAAGTACCAACGACTTCATTCCTACTTTTTTCACAAGTCACTGAGGTCAACAACGATTACTACGTGTGTGTTATGCATAGACCCAGGCCTGTTGACATGGGGGGAAAGCAACCCTGGAACAGCTCAAGCTAACCCTCTCACCAGGGAAAGCTGCGGCGCCTCCAAGCAGCTCTCAGCTGTTCCTCTGCTCCTATGTCTGCCTCTCCCTGCCTGCTGCAGCTCACCGTTCAGCTGCACTGCAGGGAGGGGTTCTGGCTGTACCATGTGACCAAGCAATTTTGGGGGGTGGGCATGTGACCACACATGCCGCGTCCCCACCATACATCACCTCTGTGCAGCTGTGTGTGGAAGTGAAGGCAAGAGGCCCTGATTGTCCCAAATCTCAAACAGTTCACTTTACTTTTTCAGTCTCGGTCTGCCCATATTCTGTATGTCCCTCAGTTATTTAAATGAACTTCCCCATTAGAGTTTAGTGGTGTCAGTTGTTACTGTTGTTCTGTCTAGCTCATATCAGATGGCCTGATTTGAACCTTCTGCAGGGAGTCCACCAATTCAGCAACTGGAACACAAGAGCCAGAATCTCCATCTTGCAGCTGAGATCAAATAAACTGAAGGCTAAAATGGGATCAGGAATCCTTATAGTGCTTCATGTTGAAATGTGGTCTCTGGAGAATTTTCATACATAATACTAACATGCACTGCAGATGCATTAAGAATCTTATGGCTTGCTTGGTGTGCAACTGACAGTTGCTGAATCAGGTCCACTATCATCAATTTGATTCCCTTTGGAGGTGAACCTTATCTTTGTGTCCAGAGTTACTGGCAGGCCCTATGTGGGGATCAGATGACCATTCTCCACGTTCATCACAAATCTGGGCTCTTGCAGGAAGGATAAAGTTATTTTCTGGTCCTGAATGGCTCTCTCTGGAGGAAGCTCTGACAAGCAAGTTGTTTAGGAATTGGTGGAGACCTGAATTTCCTGCTCCTGAAAGCCATTACATGAAATTATCAGTACTTTGGTAATGACCTTTAATCATGTCTATAGGCCGAGAGGGATGGCTCTGCCCTGGAAATGTTTCTTATGACAGTAGAAGTACAGGTACTCTGATGAGATGTCAGGAAGTGCAGGTATGCTTCCTTTAGGTAGTCCCTTATTGAGAAAGCTGCATATGGACATGATGGTTTCAGTCCAGAAGTTTAAATTCCAAGGACACTTGTTAAAAATGTTAGGTTCAGTATGGATTTCACATCTCTATTTTAATTTGAAATAAAGAATATTAAGCACATGCCATAGAATTTCTCTTCATGACATTCTTTCTATGGCTTTGATCTGCAACAGACAGAAGATTGCTTGTCCCAGGACTAATTTCTGGAATGATCACATATTTACTTCTGAGGTATTGTGACAGTTCTATGGAGTATCTCCTCTCAGTGACCAATCAGAGTTATTCTCTCCCAGCTATTGACAAATCTGGAGTTTTCCTCTGAGATGCACAGAGACTTCTCTAACTCCAGCATAGTATTAGGCAATACATCAGGGGTTGGCAACCTTTAAGAAGTGGTGTGCCGAGTCTTCATGTATTCACTCCGATTTAAGGTTTCGTGTGCCAGTAATACATTTTAACGTTTTTAGAAGGTGTCTTTCTATAAGTCTATAATGTATAACTAAACTATTGTTGTATGTAAAGTAAATAAAGTTTTTAAAAATGTTTAAGAAGCTTCATTTAAAATGAAATTAAAATGCAGAACCCTCCCAGACCGGTGGCCAGGACCCGGGCAGTGTGAGTGCTACTGAAAATCAGCTTGCATGCCAAAGGTTGCCTACCCCTGTAATACATATTAATATTGTGCCTAACATCTATAAGTGTTGGGATGTTATGTAACTGAATGAATTATATTCTCCCAACAATTCTGTCTAACCATGTCAAGTATCCTATATCATCCTGCATTAGCTGAAGTAAGTTTTGGTTTAAGTAGATAGGAAAACTATCAGGATTCATAGACTCTAGGAATGGAAGGGACCTCAAGAGGTCATCGAGTCCAGTCCCCTGCCCTCATGGCAGGACCAAATACTGTCTAGACCATCCCTGATAGACATTTATCTAACCTACTCTTAAATATCTCCAGAGATGGAGATTCCACAACCTCCCTAGGCAATCTATTCCAGTGTTTAACTACCCTGACAGTTAGGAACTTTTTCCTAATATCCAACCTAAATCTCCCTTGCTGCAGTTTAAGCCCATTGCTTCTTGTTCTATCATTAGAGGCTAAGGTGAACAAGTTTTCTCCCTCCTACTGATGACACGTGATTCAAGATATGTGATTGTTTTACTATAAATCAACAGTTACAGAGTTACTTTCACAGGCTAATACTGGAATGTTGAGAAGGACAAGATATATGAATGTTCTATCTAAGAGGAAGGAGATGCCTTCATGTCCCTTGGTACACATGCCTCATATATTGGTTGAAAAAGAGATAAGTGGTACACCATGGTACCAGAAAAACAAGGTAGTTAAATCTAGTTTCAGATGACATACACAATACATGTTACTCATAAACAGGCAGTAAAAAATGGCTACCGGGGTATAACTTTGGGAGCACATCATGTGTGAGGTGAATGTAACACCGCACAAGATGGCTTTTCAGACACTAGTATCATATTGAACCCTTTTCCTGAACTATATTGTTGACTTATAGCAATAAACCTGACTGATATTGGTTACTTGGTCACTTGAATATGTTTCAAAGTAAATATTTCACATATAACAGCAGCGTAGTCAAGGAACGTCCTATACAATGTCTCAGCAATAGGTTCTACTAATACAGTATAGTCTATACTGAGCTTTCCTCCTCTGTCAAATCTGTTGCAGCATTCCCTCACCGAGGTGTGGTTGCTTGTGTGGGTCAGAGGTGAGTGATGGCTGTGGAAGGGTTATCTGTTCTGAAAGGGTCGTCTGTAAACTTTAGACTCATAGACTCTAGGACTGGAAGGGACCTCGAGAGGTCATCGAGTCCAGTCCCCTGCCCTCATGGCAGGACCAAATACTGTCTAGACCATCCCTGATAGACATTTAACTAACCTACTCTTAAATACCTCCAGAGATGGAGATTCCACAACTTCCCTAGGCAATCTATTCCAGTGTTTAACTACCCTGACAGTTAGGAACTTTTTCCTAATGTCCAACCTAAATCTCCCTTGCTGCAGTTTAAGCCCATTGCTTCTTGTTCTATCATTGGAGGCTAAGGTGAACAAGTTTTCTCCCTCCTCCTGATGACACCCTTTTAGATACCTGAAAACTGCTATCATGTCCCCTCTCAGTCTTCTCTTTTCCAAACTAAACAAACCCAATTCCTTCAGCCTTCCTTCATAGGTCATGTTCTCAAGACCTTCAATCATTCTTGTTGCTCTTCTCTGGACCCTCTCCAATTTCTCCACATCTTTCTTGAAATGCGGTGCCCAGAACTGGACACAATACTCCAGTTGAGGCCTAACCAGCGCAGAGTAAAGCGGAAGAATGACTTCTCGTATCTTGTTTACAACACACCTGTTAATGCATCCCAGAATCACGTTTGCTTTTTTTGCAACAGTATCACACTGTTGACTCATATTAAGCTTGTGGTCTACTATGACCCCTAGATCTCTTTCTGCCATACTCCTTCCTAGACAGTCTCTTCCCATTCTGTATGTGTGAAACTGATTGTTCCTTCCTAAGTGGAGCACTTTGCATTTATCTTTATTGAACTTCATCCTGTTTACCTCAGACCATTTCTCCAATTTGTCCAGATCATTTTGAATTTTGACCCTGTCCTCCAAAGCAGTTGCAATCCCTCCCAGTTTAGTATCATCTTCAAACTTAATAAGCGTACTTTCTATGCCAACATCTAAATCGTTGATGAAGATATTGAACAGAGCCGGTCCCAAAACAGACCCCTGCGGAACCCCACTTGTTATACCTTTCCAGCAGGATTGGGAGCCATTAATAACTACTCTCTGAGTACGGTTATCCAGCCAGTTATGCACCCACCTTATAGTAGCCCCATCTAAATTGTACTTTCCTAGTTTATCTATAAGAATATCATGCGAGACCGTATCAAATGCCTTACTAAAGTCTAGGTATATCACATCCACCGCTTCTCCCTTATCCACAAGGCTCGTTATTCTATCAAAGAATGCTACCAGATTAGTTTGACACGATTTGTTCTTTACAAATCCATGCTGGCTATTCCCTATCACCTTACCACCTTCCAAGTGTTTGCAGATGATTGCTTTAATTACCTGCTCCATTATCTTCCCTGGCACAGAAGTTAAACTAACTGGTCTGTAGTTTCCTGGGTTGTTTTTATTTCCCTTTTTATAGATGGGCACTATATTTGCCACCTTCCAGTCTTCTGGAATCTCCCCCGTCTCCCGTGATTTCCCAAAGATAATAGCTAGAGGCTCAGATACCTCCTCTATTAACTCCTTGAGTATTTCTGTCTATGAAAACTACTTCTTGTCTTTATCAGCTGTTTCTACAAAAACTTTGTCCACAGTTTTCCTGCCCCAATATTTTGAATTGGTCAAGAAACACTATTTAATTATACATTTGCCTTCCTCAAATGAAGACACAGATGCCCATAAACCCTATGTTAGCTTTCATGGATCACTCTGAGAGGTATTGGTGGGATAGACAAGCTTTGAGTCTCAGAGCTCTTCTTCAGGTCTGGGAAAGATACTCCGAGTATCAGAGTTAAATGCAAGGTGGAACAGACTGTTTAGCATAAGTAGTTAGAACATATTTTAAGGGGCCATTTGCGCCCATAAACACCACTGCACTCATAGGACAAAAAACGGATGTATGGTTTATTACAACAATCTGTAATATACTAATCCCCTTTTTTTGTCCCATGATAGCGAAGATGTTAGAGGACCACTCTAATGCTTTGAATACCTTTTCCAGACCTGAAGAAGAGCTCTGAGTGGCTTGAAAGCTTGTTCCTCTAACCAACAGAAGTTGGTCCAATAAAAGATATTACCTCACCCACCTTGTATCTTGGGATCGACACAGCTACAACTACATAACATACATTTTAAGTGTAGGGAGTCCAATAATGTGGGCTGCTACAGAGGCAGAAAAAGATCTTTTATGCAGCATGAATATTCTTCTTCTTTGGTTGAAAAAAGGCTTTTTAGCAGGCTAGTAAGGCTCTTGACTAGCATAATGAAGCAGTGGAAGCTTAAAGGACTGAGGCTGTTGCCTAAGTCATGTTTCAAGGATGACTCCATCATTATTTGTGGATTCTATGGATACAATTCACCCTCCAAAGGTATGATTCTGTCCTTTGATAAGGCTGTAAAAATTACATATCGTAGCAGAAGTCAATGTACTTAAACCTACTCACTGCAGTGAGTTGACTGCTGCTGCTCCCTTGTTAACTCCACCTGTGCCTCTCGCGGCGGTGGAGTACAGGAGTCAATGGGAGAGTGCTTGCGGATCGATTTATCGCGTCTAGACTATACGTGATAAATAAGCCCCTGTTGGATTGATCGCTGCCCGCTGATCTGGCGGGTAGTGAAAACATACCCTGAGAAGGAACACAAAACCCAGCCTAGGATTCCGAGAGAAGGAGAAACATATTGTATAAGTCGTTGGGACAAGCAAGGGCCACAGAAAGCAATATTATATGTGGAGCTAGTAGCTACCCTCTATTTAGGTTGCCTGACACTGTCCTTTACAGTATTCTCACAATCTCTTCTTTAAGAAATATGAATACTTCCGTTGTCTGCAGCAGGCCTCTGATATTCAGCAGGGAACCTCCTTTTCTTCGTTCCATTCCTCTGAGATTTAGCCAAGTTGTGACATGCTAAAAATCACCATTTCATTTCTCTCACTTGTTTTCCTCGAGAAAATTTTTGCAACGTGTCAAAACTGCTAAACATTTTAAGGAGCCGAGCCCATGCTGCTGTCAGAGCAAAAGCAGACACTGACCCCAGCATCCCATTCTCTAAAGGGCACCACATGGGGCAGAAGCTCACTCATCTCCCAAGAGGGCAGGGAAGAGAAATGAAGCTAGGCTCTCTCCATAACTGCTATCCCACCGCCCCTACAAACTCAACATATGGCCTTGGTATCCCATTGCCTCCACACAACCTGGGATTCCCACATGGGGGAACTTCTTATTTTGGGGCAGAAGAAGAGTGCAGTAGACAGTTAGGCCAGGCTTGGTTCCCTCCCAGATCCAGCAGTTCATCCCCACTCTCTGATAACAGCGTTCTCCTGCTGCCAGCTAATGTAATTAGCCCCCAAAGTCAAAGATCCATCAGTTTAAAGAAATATTTTACAGAAAATTGTGCATATATAAAGAAAATAATAAAAAATGTTTCAGATTAATCTATAAAGCCACATTAAAAATCAAAACATCCCCAACCAGTAACAACAACAAACTACATTTAAATAGTAAGAAAAAAACCCATTAGAGTCGTATCCATTCTTTCTCTTCCAAAATCAGGAAAATAGTCAGCAGATTGGTGAATGATATTGCTTTTTACATCTATCTCAGCAGATGCTCTGTGATCACAAGTTGTTGACATCTGGTGACAGCTTAGTTGTCTACATGTCATCAGATGGTGTTCTTTTGTCTAGTTCTTAGTGCAAGAAGTCCACATGACAAGAACTGGGACAACCCACAGCCTCCTGGGCAATCTCAGACAGGCCAAAGATTGAATGGGCTTAGAGAAAAACTAATCTCTCTCACTGTGTATTGATGATCTCTCTAGTTCTGGTTAAGATGTTGGTAAGGCAGTAAGGGAAAGCTTGCCCTGATGCTATATCTGTACCTATAAAAGCTAGATGATTTCAGTCTAAACGGTTGGTCTGGCATTTTTCAAAACAAAATTCAATGAAGAGGAAAACAACATGCAAATGCACGTTTCTGAAGTTTACCTGAGCAGGAGGTACAGAAGCTGCTGGCAAAGGATTAGAGATCATTGGGCCAAAGATATCCAAGTCATCATTCAGTGTTGTTACGGTAGTGGTGCTTCCATTTGTAACAGATGCTTCAGGAGGACCATCTTAAAAAGACAATGGATTCAAGTTTTAAAGTAGAAACCTTTATTAAAACAAGAATTTAATAATTGTAAAATATGAATATATAAATCAAATAACTTAAATTGTCATTGGTTAAAAAGATACTCAGTGCTGGAAGCAAATCTCTGAAATACAATATCTCAGATCCACAAATTCTGAAAGGACTTTTCTGATTTTAAAAGTATATTATATCAATATAATTAAGAACTGAACATTTTAAATACAGTTTTAAGATTTCCACAATGGATCTTAACCAGTTTAATGGAATACAGTTTTGCTAGCATTTTCACCATTTCACAACACTCACCAGCACTACAGTATTATGAATGGGAATTTAATAGTTATCCTACCTCCCAAAAGTTTTGGGCTACTCAACACGAGAGCTATCAAATACATTAATTTGAACTACTCAGGCAAATTCAATATTTGATAATGCTTGAAGTTACTTACAATGCCATATTTATTCAAAATATGGAATACATTCTTCACATGAAGAAAAAAGATGATGTTCGGTATCTTTTTTTTTTTTTTTTTTTTTTTTTTTTTTTAAAGAATGAGAGAGATTTATTTCTATAGAAGTAGAGGTATACATTGTGCTTGACAGCCATAAAATAACATGGTTCATGTCCTGTCCAGAACTTGTAATCTGGAACTGCCCTGAAACCTATCAATATTTATATATACACATGAATTTACTCATTGAGTAAAGCTGTGCATACACAAATGTGTTTCTAGGATTAAGGTCCACATTAGATAATCCTGAAAGATGATGGAAGTTGGAAGAAGGCATATAACAAAATCATGCTGTATAAACATTTTAACACCCCCTCCTACAAACACATTTAATAACTGATTTTCTAACAACTGCTATATGGGTAGGCTACATCTTATAGAAAACATGCCAACAAATCAATTGTTATTTTTACTCCTAGCAGGATTCAGGATTATGATGTTGTGAAACCATACCAAATTAAAGCATGGACATTACTGTTAATATGTGACTGTGGAGAAAGGCATGTTCCCAAAAGTAGACAAATATGTAAAATTATTATAAAATATGGTTGCCATTTCTGGACTACCTATGGATTGTTTTGCATCAAATTTTACATCATTATTTATAAAAAAAATGGAAGGAATATGTGACAGCTGAATACGTATTACACCATATATTAAGAAATTAACTTTCTTACACTGAACTTGGTAGGCAAATAATATCAGGTTGAATGGATGGGTTTCATGGAACTTTATGTGCTGGCTACACTTTATACAAAAAACTTAAGATGCAGATTCTATAAAGTATTTTGTGTAGAATAAGAAAGGAAATCAATCTAGCAGTCTCCTTCGCTGAGAGCAGAAGCAAAGACTTCTCTGGTTATTGCACCGAAGGGCTGGAAACCTCATCAAAATTGTCTCTCCTGGTCAAAAGACTACAACATGTCAAACTGCAAATGTGGCTGTACAGAATAAAACCATTAGACTAGAATAATAAACTACAAGGACGATAAATAGGGTACAATACGTTTATTTTATTCCTTTATTTTATTTCAATATTGGCTCTGAATATATTTTCCCCTTAACCTGTTTCAGTAGCTGTGTCTGTTGTACCCTTTTAAATCAGCCCAGTAATAGTGTTATTTTCTCTAAACAACAACTTTTCATCTACGTTTTCCCACTGCCCTGTGGAGACTATTTTAAAAGGGAAATATCAAATTATTAGTTATATGTTCTGCAGCAATGCCCAGGGATCCTGTTAAGATTATTGTAAGGGGCCTTGTACACATGTACCATGCAATATATTCCTTGACTTAGAATTTACAATCTAGTTTAAGAGAAGATGCAACAAATAATAAGAGGGAGCGTGAACAAGAGTAATGATATTAGATAGTAAAAAATGTTCACAAGTTCTTGATTTTAAACATTTCCTTAAAAAATGGTAAACAGAAAGCCCAATATTTAAGTCATACGTAAACAAATTTATTTGCTTATTTTACCATTAAGTCCCCTCTGAGTTTTAATAAGGCAGTTTTAGCAATCTAATTTTCTGTTCACTGTTTATTTATATTATGAATTTTCTCAGCTTGGACTATAAAGATCATGCAAGTCAGTTTTCAGATTCTCAATGTGTAAATACATGAGTTACAAACAATGCAGTTTATTTCATAATACTAGTCTCAGCAATATTTAAAAAAACAAGGAATGTCCCTTTAAATAACTACAGTTACATAGTAGAAAGAGGTATTGTGTGGCCATTTTTGAAGGACAATAGTCAAAGAACATTAAAGAGACATAACTATTGCACTGGAAAATTTAAAACAATTATTATAATGTAGACTAGGCACCAATTACTAATTGAGGCTGCAAATATTACTGAAATACAAACAAAATAATAACACCTATCAACCAATAGAAAATGCTCATTATAACAAGCATATGAAGTTTAACTTCCCCTGGAGTTGAGAATGGATTCGGGAAGAAAACTGGGAGTAGAATAAATTGGTTCATATGGAACACAAACAACCGTGGGCAGAAACTTGAAATAAGGCCTGAGAGTAACCCAAGCTTTATGCAACAATGTATAAGGAACTCCCATGAAGGTTTGAATCTCCTCTATCCTCTGAGGCTGATAATAGTACTGGGAAGAGGGATGCTGCTTTAAGGAAGCAGGTGGTCTCACTTGTTGTCCGGAAGTCCTCAACAAATAGACAGGCTGTTTTAGAATTAAAAAGTTAATTACCCTCAAAGGGAAGGTTCTCTGTTGTAGTTTGGACCTCCCTGAGAATCTTTAAGGACTGAAGCTAGGAAGATTTTCTCATCACTACACATGTGGCTACAGTACAAACCTCGGTATTGGACCTATCCAGCACAGTCTGAAGGAAAGTATGAAGTATCAGTTATCTCTCAGTCATGACCAGTTTTAGTTCTTCTCAATGTTCCTGTGGTACCTAGTTCACAAACTAAGACAGTTGGTCCTAATTCAGACAGCCATGGTTAGAGAAGAAGGCTTGCTAGTCAGCCACATATCCGGAGGTTGGCACAAGAGCAGCCTTTGTATCCAAATAGGTAGAGATTCTTTGGGTCTTTCTCCGTGGGTGCATATTTGACAGGCCCCTGATGCTTTGAACTATCAGATAGCAGATACTACAGGAGCTCCTGGTACTGGGCTAGAATAGAAAGCATCCAAATCCCATGGAAGAGACTTGGTACTTCCTATTAGCTTGCTTAGCTGTGGTCTATATCAATTCTGGCATGTGCCACAAGTCTTTTACAGGTTCCAGCAACCCCTCATTTAGTGGCACGGTAAGCCTTCTAGGAAGGAAGGGTGTAAGATATCTAGGGCTGTGTACAATTTCTCTCACACAACTTCTACAAGTATATCCAAAGTCTCTTGAGAAGATCCTGGAATAACTTGAAGATGTCAACTGAGGAAGACATTCAGGGATTTACTGCTTCACTGAAGGACAAGGAAGAAATTAAAATAGGGACAAGTAGTTCTCCTCCGAGCAGGATGGCTCCTCCTCACTTTCTTCCCCATTCCGTTCTAAAATCATAGTCTGTGCAGGCTGACCTGGCTGGGTTGGTCTGTACAGCCCTCTCTGGAGAGGAGGTTGTAATCCTTGAAAATGGGGAGAAAATGCAGACTTGCGTGAATATGTTTGCATATCTTGGCAGTCCAATAGAGCTAAGGCTGATAGTAGATGGTACTAGGGGACACAAAGGAGGATGCTAGGAGGGATGCCCCTATGAGCCCCAGGTTGTTTCCTGCAGATGGATTCCTCCCTAGAATCCCTACCTGTGTGTAGGCAATGACTCCCTCCTGTGCCTTGAAGAGAATGAGGAAAAAGGAGTACACGCTCCTCAAAAGATGGGACTATCCTATCAGGCCCTCCTGGGGAGAGGATTAGAGAACAAACACGTGACAGATGTTAGTCATGTTGCTTAAGGTACAACTGGAAGGCTCTCAGATACTATGGTGATCGGTGAAGTATAAGAAAATAAATTATGGAGAGAGAGAGAGAGAGAGAGAGAGAGAGAGAGACAGACAGACAGACAGACAGACAGACACTGACTAGAATAGAGTGCCTGGATCTATTGTATCCTATCTAACTGGCAGGGGGATGAAGTCAGTACCAAACATATTTCCTTTGTTTGCTGCACTGCTGAGTCTGTAACTCATTGATTAGCTATCACCATCTTCAACCTCTTGAGGAGAGTACCAGTTCCAGTTAAATAACTCTGTATTGTATTTCCCCTGTGTATTACAACACTAGGTAGAGAAGCTTTGGGTACCAAGGAACACATTTCCAAGGTGACCGATACCAAAGTGTCAAGTACTGAGAAGACTGGTATTAAGAGAAACAGTGCAGCGATTTGGTGGGTACTCTTGGTGCTCTCTTTAATGGTTGGTACTACTGTGCCAGAGATCTTTGTCAGTCCATTGACTGCACTTCAACCGCTGAGGCCAAGGAGTACTTCAAAAGGAATAATTTCAAGCAGGCCTTTTCGAGTCTGCTTACAGGAGGACAGACTTATGGAACACTGCTGAGGAATACATCCCTCTTCTAAACAAAAGAGGCACTTAGAGTGCCAGTCATTAAGCAGCATTAAAGCTTCACTGAAGGGGCAGATTCCAAACCCTCAGAATCTCACTTCTGACATACTGCTAGAGCTCCTGTATGGGGAGAAAGAGTGGTCCAGTTAACCCTTCCTAACCCCCCTAAATTATCCAACTAAAATGGATGCTGCTAGCCAGAAGAATCAGGTCTCGCATGTATGGAGGCCTGCTCTGCACAAGAGTGGAATCCACGTGGATGGTCACTTAAAGAACAAAAGATTGTGTGTCAAATTTAGTTATGCCTAACACTAACACATTAAATAATAAAAATCCAAGCATTTTACTTGCTGTATAAGTGAAAAATGTACAGTATATGTTACTGAGAAGCAGATACTGAAGGAACTTTAACTTAAAATATAACTATTACTTGAAGGACCAATGGACATTAACAGTCTAACATTGTAATACATTCATCAAACTTAAATTGTGGAACATGTTAAATAATAAATAGTCTTAACAAGCCCTTCAAAAGTATCAGACATCCACAGCAAATCCATAAATCTATAAAGAGTATGAATATTACTTATTTTGCCATGCCATAAAGAAGTTATTTTCCAGTGCTCTAGCACTGTAACAATGATTTGCCTGAAGGAAAAAATTCATTCTGAGGGCCAATATTATCAAAGCATCAGCATTAAAGATTCAATAATACCACATGAAATGTGTGGCTTATTGCAACAGAGAAATGTGAGAGAGAGAAGGCAGCAGAAATGAGATTTCCACATACTGTACTTCCCCATCTATTTTATTGCTGGATTCTTTTTTTCCTAAGACTGTGTTAATGCTAGAAAAATGAGATATATTATTTAATCAGAATTTCACTCCTATAAAACTTCTCCATTACTGACTCTCACACAGCACAACTATAATTTCAGCTCTCTGATTGAAATATTCCCTGGCATTCCTTTCCCCACTGCTAAAAAGAAACAATTGACAAATCAAGGATAGAATTTTTATTTATCTGAGAAAAGAGAAAGTTCCAGTAGGACAAACCAAATGAACAGTTTACTGTATGCTGTAAAACACTATTTCCCCTCCACCATAAAAGATTGTTCACATAAGAACAAAATAACTGGCAGGGTCCAGCTATCTGCCAGTTTGCCTACAAGACAACGGGGAGGACAGGGTAAGACATTACAGTTCTTCACTGTTCTCTTCTGCCCTCACAATCTGCAGCATATGGGCTCCTTGCAGTTCAACCTGGGAGCTGGAGACTAAGGCTATGTCTACACTAATACTTTTGTCAGTAAAACTTTTGCTGGTGAGGAGTGTGAAAAAAATGCGCCCTGACCAACATAAATTTCACTGACAAAGCACTGATGTGAACAGTACTATGTCGGCAGGAGAGCCTCTCATTGGCATTGACATTGCTAACACCACTCACGGGGGATGGTTTAATTATCCTGGCAGGAGAACTCTCTCCGGCAAGCAAAGAGCAGCTACATTGGAGACCGTACAACAGCACAGTTGTAGTGGTACAGCTGTGCCACTGTAAGATCCGTAGTGTAGATATAGCCCATGTTTCCTAGTAGTGCAGACTGAAGACATAAGGGACCAAATAAGGGAGAAAAGTGAATATAGTACCAAAATGTTCTTGAAACTGGGTTAAAGGAAAAAATAGTGATTGACAAAACAGGAGTTCTCTGTCTGCCTTGTGCTGCTATCTGGAGGCAGATCATCCTGGAATGGAATCAGTGGGAGGGTCTAATCACAAGGAGCCCTTGAAATTTAAGGGCTGGTCTACACTAACTTAGGTTGACTTACAGTGGTGTCTGCACTGTACTATATTGACAGGACACGCTCTCCCATGGACACAGCTTCTGCCTCTCAGGGAGATGGAGTACTGACATCATCAGGAGAGCGCTCTCCCATTGACTTAGTGTATCTTCCAAAGACCAGCTAAATAGACACTGCTGCATCAATTGCAGCGGTGCCAATTTAGCCAACAGTGTAGACATGGCCTTAGACCAGGGGTTGGCAACCTCTGGCACGCGGCTCCCCAGGGTAAGCACCCTGGAGGGCCGAGCCAGGTTGTTTACCTGCCGTGTCGGTAGGTTCAGCTGATCGTGGCTCCCACTAGCCGCGGTTCGCCGTCCCAGGCCAATGGGGGCTGCAAGAAAGCAGCGCGGGCGAGGGATGTGCTGGCCACAGCTTCCTGCCACTTCCATTGGCCTGGGACAGCGAACCACAGACAGTAGGAGCCGTGATCAGCTGAACCTGCTGACATGCCAGGTAAACAAACTGGCCCGGACTGCCAGGGTGCTTACCCTGGTGAGCCGTGTGCCAGAGGTTGCCGACCCCTGCCTCAGACTGTTTTCAGACTCCTGTGGAAAGTGACCCAACCCAGAATGCATTGCATGAAAGCGTGCTCTTGAAGGAGAAGGAGCTATTGCTATGTTATATTTGAAACTTTAATACAACAAAAGACAGGCAGCTGAAAATTATTGAATACACAGCAGCTGAGTCTCTTTCCCCTACTTGTGCATAACTGAATTTTGCATTACCACAGAGGGATATTAACCTTTATGCCTTAATATGTATATGAAATGTGGCACAGTTACAGTTGCTATGGGAACCACAACTTTGAATTGCCTGTTTTTAGTATGTGTAAAATCCCCAATATAATGTTGCTTGTGTTTTTTACGTTTACTTCACATTTTCATGAAAAAGAGGAGTTAATAAATACAATCAGAAAAAAACACTCCAAAGGAAAACTAAAGGTGCTGATGTGCAATCATGTGATTATTTGAAGGTTTTTTAAAATATTAATTTTGTTAAAAATATACAAAATGTACCTTATAATGATTTTATTCTATAAATATAAAAATGTTAATAATTAGGCAAATCAAATTATAGAGAACCATAATTATAAGCACATACACAAGCCCAACATGGGATCCATATTTGTCTTATGTTTTTAAGATGACCACCAAGTTATAAAACAGTCCAATTTGCTAACTCTCAATTTCAACTATCACTACACAGTTCCAGACTGCCTTATGCACAAAAGTGGTGACATGAGGGCTCAGTAAGAACCACCACAGTGCCTAATGGATTCCCTTAAAAGGGCTTCTGAAAGGTAGTGGGGGGAAGGGATGCAATGATTCAGTAGCATTTACAGGGGAGGATAACTTGCCAAGGTTCCACAGTGCCAAGAACTGTTCAAGGTTTGTGCGGCTATCTACTTATATACAGGCTTAGAAATTTGGCCTCTGGGGCTAATCCTGCCCTTTCTTCTGCAGCCATAATGGGTCCCCAGGCAGCGGAAATAGTATGGCTCCACTACACAAGCTGCAGGAAGGCTTTGCAGTAGATGCAAACACCTCACAGGGTGCAGAGACCAGGTGTGTGGAAGCTTCCTTAACGGCAATGCAAGGAGCAGAGTATAGTGAGCCAGCAAATGGGTGCAGTGGGGCCAGAGGACCTACCACAATGCAGATTCTCTGGTCTTTCCTCCTGTAGTGATCCATATGCAAGGGGCTGTGGAAACTACTCTAGCCACATGGTTGGCACAGCATCTCTGCAGCCTGGAGAGAGCCTCTCTGCAGAGATTATTGTAGTCTAAAATGAGCTGGGGAAGGAGGACTGAATTGGATTCTGTGGGTGCTGAGGCTACGTCTCTGGCAATGTGTGCATGCCCCAACCTATCAGTTTGCATAACTGTATGCTGGGTTACTTGATCCTCTCCAAGCTTCTCTCCTTGCCGGAAAAAGCCTTCTGCAGTAATGCAGGAAGATGCAGGATTTCCCCTGGAATGCAAATATCCAAGTATACATGTACATGGATATTTACATACAGTTGATGGCTCTGGAACCTGCAAGCCATCCCATTCCTGCAAATTGCCCTGAACCCTGAGGATCCCTCCTCCCCTATCCTCCCTGCATGCATCTGCTCAATCCACAGCTCAATTCCTGTTAATTACAGTAGGTACTAGGATTAAAATTTGCCCTTCTATTCACAATTAAAACCCTCCAAGAGTGGAAAACCTGAGTGTGATATCACTCAATCATCAACAGTTTTTTAAAAACTTGAGACACTGATCTTCCATTTGAAATATCACAAAATTAAAGTCTTAATAGGCACTATCAATAATTAAAATTCCAGTGTCAAAGTATTCCCATATATTAACCTTAACACCCTTCTTATCTAAGTATTAATCTCTGTATTTGTACATTAGGATAAGTGACTTAGCAAAGGGCACACATCAAATCAACAAATCAGAGAAAACGTCCAGGATCAGAACTGAGGTGTGCCTGCCTACCTGTAAACAACTGGACATGCTGTCTCTTCAATTGTTAAATTATCCAAACCCAAAAAAATCTATTAGGCAAATTGTGTTCCCACATACTAGCTAATTTTATTTCTGTGGCTCAGTCAAGACAGAAATTGAGTTGCTCCCTCCTCACTCACTCTGACAGGCAGGATTTTCATATTCTCTGTTTCTCAGTTTTAATTCCTTCTGATAGAAAATATAATCTTGGCCTACTCGACCTCCCTACCTAAGGTGGCAAGTTTGTTGTCAGAGTATAGAAATCCTAGAAGTGTAGGAGTCTATGTTGTCTTGATCAAATTACAGAAAGCAAATGAACCGGTGAGTGGGAATATAATTTGCTTGTCTGTAGCCGAGGCCACAATGGTGCAGATGCTGAGTTCTTTGTAGCAGTACCCATGAGTAAATAGTCAAGTAAAAATTAAGACTCCAGAGGTGGATACAGAAGAGGGAGCGCAGAAGTGAATGAGAATGTCTAACCCCAATGCATCACTTCACCAGAGGGAGAGCTTCTCAGGGGAGCCCAGACGGAGGCACTTTGTGGTCAAAGGTTACACCCACAGACACCTGCACATTCAGTCTGCAATGCCCTCTAAAAAATGCAAGGAACATGTGACATCTGTGCAAAGCTGGTCTATGGATATAACATCCCCTCTCTAGTGAAGAGGCTGGCCATGGATCTAGTGGAGTAAAGTATCTTTGGACAGGGAACTTCAGCCACTTTGGATGTCTACTTGATAGTAGACCTGATTTATTTGACCATCTAGACACCTTGAGTCCTTGAAGCAAACAGAACCGGGGATCCATTCTCTTTAAGGTTTCTTATCCAAAAATACCTTTAGGGACCTAACTCAGGGATCCATGATGTTTCCCTTTGTTTAGAATTGAAAAATTCAGAATGGAGGTATCTTGTTTAAATGAGGACAGGACTTTTGACAAAAACTAGAACAGAGGACAACCCTGTCCCTATGGAAGGCCAAATAAAGAGAACTACAGAAAGGCACAGAGAACTCTTCTGGCTGAGAGGATTGCTACCCAGAAACTTACCCTCAGGGTGAAGAACTGCAGATCTACAGAGTGGAGAAGCTCAAATAGAGGTTTGTAAAACTGAGGGTAAGCAGTTTCATACTCCTCAAAGGCACCAAGGAACTAAGTAGAGGGTAGAGCAAGATCACTACCTTCAGGAAACATGACATTATGGGAGAAGACTGACCCTTCCCTGTGTAACTTACTACTAAAATATCTTAGCACAGAGGGTTGAGCCACTTAATATCAAAATATATTTGCATAAGTACTCTGTGCTTAGCACTTCTTAGGAATGTGTATTCTTGCAATATCAGCCTGTTCTTGCCAAATTCTGTAAGCAGGTCCTGCCTCATAGAGGCCTCTAATATGAGGGCTTGTATCTCAAGCTCTCTTTCTACTACAGTGGGGAGGAAACTATTCAGGGTTATTGTGGTGGTCAGTACTCTGAACACTATTACCCAGGAGTCCATCAAGTTTACTGCTAACATCCTCAACTCCTCCCAAGGTGCTCAAAGCATTATAGAATTCCCCAGTATGGAAGGGGGAAATACCTCGAACCATATCTGTATGATTGCTTTTCCCTTCAGAGGGCATGATATTATGGGGGAAAACCCTGGATTCAGCACTTCATCCTGACCAATTTGTCAGGCAAATAACCATGGCGAAATAATTTTTAGCCCACTGGGTCATCGTCAGTCCATGCATTATGCTTTTCTAGGACAATGGATAAACATCCTCCCCATAAAAAGATAAAAAGCAGGGGAATGTAGCAGGAAGAGAGTCTGAGACAAAGTCTTGTATCAGAGGCCTAGTATGAGGCAGGACTTTGCTCACAGAATCTGTCAAGAACAGTGCTGATATTGCAGAAATACACATTCCTAAGAAGTGCTAAGCACAGAGTATTCACACAAACACACTCCAATATCAAGTGGTACCAGAACATTCTGATATCAAGGATGGTACAAAAACATTCCTCAAGGATAACAGGAACACAATGAGCCTTCCTAACAGATAAGGTTAGGATGACAGCACATAATAGAGATGTTTAGATTGAACCAACATGTTCAAGGTGATGAGTGATAACTAGCCTCTTCAGGGAGCAGTAACTATGTCAGAGGCAGTACATAACTTGTTTGTATCAGGGTATAAAGGTGTATCAGAGAGGGAGTATCTTTGTCCAGCCGAGGGGGGCAGGGGAATGGAAAATCCCGCCATTTACTGAGCTGAGTCTACTGTCATCGGCACACGTCTTAGTCTCCTCATAGAGTCTGCCAGGTTTTATTATTGTGTTTCATTGACAATAAACCTGGCTGCGAGCCTTCGCATCTTAATGAATCTTCTGGTCATTGGGCAGTTCACTCAAAGTCTGCTGTGCCAGTTGTCTGCACAGAGCTAGAGAACAGCACACAGGGAAAACACACACATGCAGTCAAACATCTGACACCACCACTAGTACTTTCCTAGGAAGGCAGAAAGAGAAAAATCTCATTTTATGAAATTCCAGCATCTAGCAAATAACTACTGGAGGACACAAGGTTTATGGGAAACTTTCATGCATGAAATATTTTTCCCTATAAGGGGATATTTCAGCTGACATCAGACTCCGCAGGGATGTATGTGGAGAGCCATTTATCCCCTGAACCTTCTGTAAGCATATACAGGTCTTTAGCTCATTTAACAACTGGCAAAAGGAGAGGTATAGGAAGTCTCCATGATTTTTGACTGAGGGATAGACTGGGAGGGAATTTGCCAAAAACACACCTTAGTAAATATTCTCAAACCTTAAGAGAGTCTCCTAATCGAGTTTGGGTCTCGTTTCTCAGATTCACAGTTGGAGGATACTGCTCTCTCCTCTAAACTATGGCCCACTATAGCTGTCATACAAAGCTGAGAGAAAGGGCAGCACCAGTGACTTGGAGATTTCTTTATTAATGAGAGAATTTACATTTGTCCCAAACAAGTCTCTGGAAATAGTTGAAAAAGCAGCCTGAGTGTAAATGCTTGGAAAGCCCCTCAAAGCTTTTTATGCACCTCCTAGGTGAGGAGATTAAAGCCTCCTGGTAAGATTTAACAGCTAGGAAGTACTCTCTGATCTACTCAAGTACTTAACGGGCAAAAGAGAGGGGTTTGGAGTTAGTTCATTGATATGCCCCACTCTGAGGCTGCCTCAGTCTCTCCTTTGCCCCCACCATGGGCGAGCTTTTCTCCCCTATGGGTTGGCTAGTTTTGTCTCAGTCCCTGAGATTGTCTTGCTTTGCTGCTGCTATATGCTTCTCTCACTCTTTAGGTAGTCGAGAAGCTGGTTGTCGGTCTTCACAGTCAGAGAAATTACTTCAGCCAGTGTCTCATTCCACTGAGGTTGTCATGGTATGAACCGCCACTCTGAACCTTAGCGTCCAAACGATGGGGTACCAGCATGAATTCCTCTAAGCTTAATTACTAGCTCAGATCTGATAGGGCTGCCACTACCCAAAAATATAGTTTTTTGGGACACTTTCTGACTCCCCAAATCCTTCCCTGAGGACCCCAAGACGCAAACCCCCCTTTGGATCTTACACAAGGAAAGTAAACCCTTTCCCCCACCGTTGCCTCTCCCAGGCTTCCCCTCCCTGGAATACCCTGGAAGACCACTGTGATTCAAACTCCTTGAATCTTTAAACAGAGAGGAATCAGGCTTTTTCTCCCTCTTCTCTCCCCCTCCCAGACTCTGCCTGAGAGAGAGAGAATGATACTAATACAGAGAGAAATCAGGTTTTTCCTCCTCCCTTCTCTCCTTTCTCCCACCAATTCCCAGGTGAGTACAAACCCCCTCCCCTTGGGTCTTACACAAGATAACCAAAAAATCAATCAGGTTCTTAAAAGAAAAGCTTTTAATAAAAGAAAGAAAAAAGTAAACATTATCTCCGTAAAATCAAGATGGAAAATGTTACAGGGTCTTTCAGCTTATAGACACTGGGATTACCCTCCCAGCCTAAATATACAAGTACAGCAACAGAGTTAAAATTCTTCCAGCAAAATACACATTTGCAAATAAAGAAAACAATCAAAAGACTAAAACCGCCTTTCTAACTGATACTTACTAAATTGAACAGAAGAGGCTTTTTCAGAAAGATTGTAGAAATCTGCTTACATGTCTGGCCCCTCTTAGAACCCAGAGAGAACAGACAAAAAAACAGCACAAAACAAAGACTTCCCTCCACCGAGATTTGAAAGTAACTTGTCTCCTGATTGGCCCTTTGGTCAGGTGTTCCAGGTTCACTGCTTGTAACCCTTTACAGGTAAAAGAGACATTAACCCTTAACTATCTGTTTATGACAGAGGTAGTAAAGGTTTCACTCACTGGAAAGCAGAAAGAACACTTGAGGTCCCTGCAAGAACACTTCAGGGCCATTAATCGCATCCTGCTCCGAAAGACTGCGACTCTGGGCAATGTGTGTGACACTGTGGATGGCTAACTGCGGCAGGGTGACTGATGGCATGCCTATTCCAATTCTGGCACCAGACCAGCGAGTATATTAATTGGAAGGGTTATTTCTCTATGGTTTTCCAGGCGCTTGTGGATCACCAAGGGCATTTCACAGACATTTAACGCAGGCTGTTCCAGAAAGGTGCATGACGCACACATCTTTCAGAACACTGGCCTGTTCAGGAAGCTGCAAGCAGGGACTTTCTTCCTGGACCAGAAGATCACCACAGAGGAAGTTGAAATGCCCATTGTGATCCTGGGAGACCCTGCCTAACCGTTGACAGCAGCAAGGAGTGGTTCAACAACAGGCTGAGCAAGTGCAGAATGACTGTTGAGTGTGCTTTTGGCTGTTTAAAAGACTGCTGGCGCTGCCTATCAGGGAGGCTGGACCTGGCCAATGACAATATTCCTATGCTTGTAGCTGCGTGCTGTACGTTCCATAATATTTGTGAAGGGAAGGGTGAAATATGAACAGTGCCTGGAGGCTGAATTTGAATAGTCAGAGACCAGGGCTATTAGAGGGACACAGCACAGGGCTATAAAGATCAGAGATGCCTTGAGGCAGCAATTTGAAGCTGAAAACCACTAATATTTGTTGCTATGCTTGGGAGTGCAGTGCTTGTAATGCTAGGAGGTGATTGTGATTGGTGCAGATGATGCACTATGAAGGTTTAAGAAAATTGCCTGTTGCTTTGCAGGGCTCTGTTTGCTTTCAATTAATGGAACAATGATTGCTTTCAAACCAAAACAATCCTTTTATTAAAAAAACAACAACCCGAGGAGAGAGACAAACAAAAAAAACACATCAGCACTGTGGGGGATGGGGAAAGGGAGGGTTCCAGGAGGAGGTGGGGTCCCGGGACGGTTAAAAATTTGTATATGTCCAGGTATCATATGCAAACTTGTCTTGTGGAGTATGGTGCAGTGGGTACTGTACTTTAGCAGGACTAAACTTCAGAGGGATGGCTGAGTAGTGCACTGCGTACTGAGAGTCTGCAGGGCTGGACTGCAGCAGATACAGACTGGAGCCAGGAGGTTGATAACAGTGCGTTGGTGGTGTCTGGGAGGCACATGGGAAAAGAGTTTAGCGACAGTGGCTGCAGGGGAGGGCAGGCACGGAGCTGCTTGGTTTGCAGTGCTAGTAGGGCCTGAAGCATGTCTGCTTGGTGCTCCATAATGTTTAAGAGCTGCCCCATGGCTTTGTTCTGGTGTGTCACATTCTCCTTTTGGTCCCTCTTCTCATTTTCCCACCACTCCTTCAATACTTGTTTTTCGGCCGCGGAGTGCATGATGACATCATGCAGAAAATCCTCTTTAGTTCTTCACAGCTGCTTTCTAATTCTGCACAACTATTCAGCCGATGATAACAAAGAGGGAGGCTGGGCTCCCAAGGTCATATCTATGAAGCCAAAATGCAACATTTTACAGAAGCAGTATTGTTTGCAACACACAGATCACTGATTCAGTGATTTAAAACACAGCCACTATTCACATACCTGTCACTAACTCGCTGACCTCAGGCAAGCACACACGAGCCACAAGACCCCCAAAATGGTGAGTGACTGCAGGGGAAATCAGTGTTCCAGGCATCTACTGTACACTGGGCATGTGGCTCTTGGGGAGAGCCAGACCTGTGGGAGGGGAGCCCTTATAATCATTACTGTTCCCACATTTTCCACAAGCTGTGTTCATTGTGGAAGATATCTTGCTGCTGAGGGTAAGGAGGGAATCAAGGGAGGGTGTTCTTCAAAACTGCGGTTTCCGCCCTGGCCCTTACGCAGCTTGCCTGTGTGCAGCAATGATCCCTCACCCCTAGTGATGGGAGAGGGAAAGTTACCCTTAATGGGGCAAGAAATAAAGCGGTTCCGCAAAAGAGCCTGCAGCAGCAGATTACCCAGTACCTCCATGAGAGGGAGATCACGGAGGCAGATTCTCGTGATGTGAGGGAGTCAATCAACACCCTGTTCCGCAGCTCAGATTAGGCAGGTGGTGGTACGTTCATCATACAGACACAAGCCTGCTTTATGCAACTTTCCTGTCCCCAGCAACTCACTTCAGTGATTCCCAAAATCAAAGCCACTTACCAGGGGCCTCCTCTCTTGTTTGAGCTTTGCCAAGGTCTGACAGCGGTGACTGCCTAGCCTCCTCCGGGGTAGAGAAGAGCTCCTGGCAGCATGCATCTCTAACCTCCGTGTCATCCTCTGCCTCTGGGTCTCCCTCCCCCTCCACATCCTCATCCAAGATTTCCTCCTCCTGGCTTGGTCCACTCTTGACTGGCACAAAAGCCACTGAAGTGCCTTCACAGTGGACATGAGGTCGCCAGCGAGTACTGCGTCCAGCTCTTCAAGAACTGGCAACCCATGGGTGCAGCACTGGAGCAGTGGTTTGCCTCCCATACCTTGTGGTATGCGTTCCACAGCTCCTTCACTTTGACCCTGCATTGCAGCGTGTCCCAGTCATGGCCCCTTTCTGTCATGCATCGTGAAATCTGTCTGTAAGTATCATAATTCCTACGGCTGGAGTGCAGCTGGGACTGGACAGCCTCCTCTTCCCAAATGTTGATGAGGTCCAGTAGCTCAGCATTGACCCAAGCGGGTGTGTGGAGCAGGCATGGTCACCTCAAAAGATGTGCTGAGACCACGGCACACGTCACCAAGCAAACAGGAAGGGGACTTTCAAAATTCCGAAGGAATTAAAGGGGTGTGGCTCACTGCTGGTCACCTGAGGGCAAGGCAGTTCAAACTGATGACCAGAGAGGCAAGAACAGATATTGTGGGACGGGACATCTCCTGGAGGCCAGTCACAGCACTATAATAAACCAGGGTGTCTACACTGGCACCATGGTGCTGTAGCCCTCGCACAGAAAGCTGTGTGCCTCTTGCTGGGGTGACTTTTTTACATCTCTGCAACTGCACAGTTTCCATGCACTGAGTGGCTTGGCAGTGTGTACTCTGCAGGAGTTACACTGCAGAAAGCTGCTTTACTGCGCAGAAACTTGCCTGTGTAGACAAGACCTAAGATATGGCCTTTCCTATCCATCTGTATAGATGAAACTCTTGTTTAAGCTTTTATCATCTTGTGCCTCAATTGCTGCAACATCCTTTTCTCTGGCCTGGAGAAATGCAATCTCGCCCTGTTAATATCCATTCAGAAAGTTGTTGTGAAGATCATTTTCCTAGCCCCTCATTTTGACCACATCACTCCTCCATTTGTATCCTTTCCCTGTCTGATGCTTCTCTGATTATATCAAACATAAGCTATTTCTCCTCACTTTCAAGGCTCTTTATGGCCTATCCCCACCCTACCTATCACCTCTCATTTGCTATCGAGATGTCAACTTCTGCCTCTGACTGACCCATCAAGACAGTCACCATGGCCCACTTTTGAAATTTTCAAACTAGCTCCTTTCATGCCTTCTTCCACGCTGATGTTCACCCTTAACCCTCACCATAAACATCCCCCAAACTAAAAATCAATATCCTCCTTCATACTCTCCGTTGCTGAGAGGCCTACAAAAAACTTGATGATTGTTACACTACTGGTGCATGGAGAGCATGGCCTATCACTAGGGCCCTATCAAATTCATGGTCCATTTTGGTCAATTTCACGGTTTTAGGATTTTAAAAATTGTAAATTTAATGATTGCAGATATTTAAATCTGAAATTTCGCAGTTTTGTAACTGAGGTCCTGACCCAAGAGGAGACTATGGGTGGGTTGCAAGGTTATTGTATGGGAGTCATGATATTGTCACCCTTACTTCTGCACTGCTGCTGCTGGTGGTGCTGCCTTCAGGCAGTGCCACTTCCAGCAGAAGTGCAGAAGGATGGCCTGGTATTGTATTGCCACCCTTTACTTCTGTGCTGCTGCCTTCATAGCTGGGTCCTCAGCCAACAGCCACCACACTCTGGCTGTCCAGATCTCTGAAGGCAGACACACAAAGTAAGGGTGAAATGGTATGGTGTTGCCACCCTTATTTCTGCATTGCTGCTGGTGGGGTTGGCTGCCTTCAGAGCTGGGTGCCTGGCCAACAACTGCCACTCTCTGGCCACCCAATACCATGATACCCCCTACAATAACCTTGCAATCTCCCGTATCTCTCTTTTCGGTTGGGACCCCCAGTTTGAGAAACTCTAGTGAAATCTGTAAAGTATAGGGTAAAA
Source organism: Gopherus flavomarginatus (assembly GCF_025201925.1). Classification (NCBI taxonomy): domain Eukaryota; kingdom Metazoa; phylum Chordata; order Testudines; family Testudinidae; genus Gopherus; species Gopherus flavomarginatus. The sequence goes on from NC_066620.1 coordinate 161,190,920, forward strand.
GTACACAAAAGTCCAGATTTCATGGTATGTGACGTGTTTTTCATGGCCATGAATTTGGTGGGGCCTTACCTACCACACTGACCAATATTGTTTCATTGTTTCCTTGTACTTCCTGTCTGTCTATATTCTTCTGGTATCTTTTGTCTTACACTCAGATTGTGAACTCTTTAGGGCAGAGACAGTCTTTCTGTTGTGTTTTAACAATGCCTAGCATAATGCAGTCCTGGTCCATGACTGTGGCTCCTGGGTGCTACAACAACACAGATGATATATAATTAAATAATGTAGAATTTTGTATATTTTCAATTCAAACCAATTTGTCTCTTTTCTTGAAAGGGCAATGTTTTTAACTGAAAAAGTAGGAACATGTATAAAAACTTGCTCACTTTGACTGTAAAATGGTCCAATTTTCAGTGGGGGGAGGGGGAGGGAGGAGGGAGTCAAATTTAGGATCTTTTAAAAATTGGATCACTTAAAAATTCAAAAGAAGATATGAAAATTTCCACACTGGAAGCATACACATAGTGAATTGAATTTTCAGGTGCTTTCAAAATAGATACAAATATGTACTGCTACATACTTAAGGTTAGCAGCATTTTTCCAATGTTACAACTGTTACACTTATAAATCATCAGTACTATGGGAATCCAGATTCCCAACCCCAAATTTTGGTTGCTTGCGCTTCAGGGTTATAAAAACTGCAGTGTAGATGTTCAGGCTTGGGCTGGAGCCTGGGGTCTGGGACCCTCCCAAAATTATTCAGCTATATGTAAAAAATGGGATCCTCAAGGGTCCTCATACTAGTCCACTCAGTCCTACTTCTTGTCCAGTCAATTGCTAAGACAAACAAGTTAGTTTACATTTACGGGAGATAATGCTGCCAGCTTCTTATTTACAGTTTACAATGAAAGTGAGAACAGGCACTTGCATGGTACTGTGGTAACCAATGTAGCAAAGGTATTTACATAGCAGATATGCTAAACATTCACATGCCTCTTCCTGCTTTGACTTGTGGACACTAACATTTTATACTGTTTTGTTTTTGAGTGCAGTTACATAAAAACCAAAAAAATCTACATTTGTAAGTTGCTCTTTTACGACAAAGAGATTGCCTGACAGTACTTGTATGAGGTGTTGAAAAATACCATTTCTTTTGTTTATCTTTTTAACAGTGCAAATATTTGAAATAAAAAACAAGAAGTGAGCATTCTGCATGTTGTATTCTGTGTTGTAATTCAAATCAATATATTTGAAAACATAGAAAAAATCCAAAAATATTTCTAATAAATTTAAATTGGTATTCTATTGTTTAACAGTACGATTAAAACTGCAATTAATTGTGAATATTTTTTAAGCCAGGTAATTTGTTTGCGTTAATGTAATGCATTAACTATGATTTACAGCACTAACAACAACAACAACAAAAAAAGTATTGCTCTTTACAAGCCTTACGTAGTTAAAAGGAAAGTTTAACAATATATTGTGACGTGGAAATTATATAAACACACTTGTTTACTCAAAAATCTATCAAAAGATCAATTTATACTTTTAAACTTATTAAGGACATCATCCCCAAACAAACAGAACCTTCATTTCTTCACTAAAAACTGTAACTTCAGGAGGAAAGGGACATGCAGTGCACACCATGGAAGCTTATCAGTATTATTCCTCCCCCTCAGTATTAATAATACTATAATATTTTCATTCCCATTTATTTTTAAATATATTTATAAATGACTCTTATTATAGTGAAGAATATGGACTGTCATTAACTTTAATCCCTTCAAGCCACACATTTATCCATAGAGGTGAATAAACTGTATTGTCTAAGGTCTGAGATAAAAATGTACTGGATACCTGGTTTTCCTTCATTACCGCTTTTCTGCTAAAACCTCTGATAATTCTGTGGCAATAATTAGAGGCAAACTCAGGATTATCTGTTTTGCAGTCAAGCATGTAATCTGTTAAAGCCTTAGACTTCACATTTTTAAAATAACAGAAGTCTAAAAATATACCACAAAGCAACAGTGTAGCACAATTAAGTTTCTTGTTATGAAATTTTCATTAGGTATAGAGCATTTTAATGCTGTACTCTGCATTACACAATGCCGTTAACCACTCTAGGTCATATAATTTCATTCTGTAGAGAAGAGGGACACATTTTACTTTGAAGAGTTTCTTATTATCATCCCATTTTAGGGAAAGAACATTAGCCCCTCGCAGAGAAGCAATGGGGTTTGGGCTCCCTAAACCAACAGGTATCTTGAGATCTATGCAGCTCCTGGGACACCTGTGGATGGAGTCCTGATGCCTCTGCACAGATCCATTGGCAACTCCCTTCACTAAGCAGCATGGCTGTTTCAGGAGCTGTACCCCCAACTGGTTACTAGCAGCTGCTTTCTGCCCCATTCTCTGGGGTGGTTTTTACTGGAGCAGTCAAAGCTAACAGGCTGAATCATTATCTCAAGTGTGGAGCATAACAGTCAAAAACACAAACCTTCCCAGTTATAACCTATATAACAGCAGAGAGGAATATAGCTACATATTTGCTTGAAAAAGTGCAAAAAGTGACTAATGACTACCACACTATTTAGACTTTGCATACAATATATGTCAAAATAGAGAACACAACAAATTACAAATGGAACCACTTTTAACTTAAAGAATTCCTTCTCTTTTTTGCTACCAATTTTTAAAATATTGGATGTATAGGTGATGGTAAGTAACAAAATAAAATTTTAAAACAACTCAAATTATTTAGAATGTCATCTTGATTACAACACAGGATTTGTATTTTGATACAAGGGAATCAAAATACTGAGATGGCAAGCTAAGAATTTATAACAAGCCTTTCTGAGTATCATGACTAGAATCTCAAAAAGCAGTAAGCAGCATAAGTCTTGTTAGGGTGACCATCACTGGATGACAGCGAAACTCCTTACTTTAATGAAAAGTATTTCCATTTTAAATTCATCACTTCTCTGGAGGACGCATCAGTAGCTAAGGGTGAAGTATTAGACATGGCAGTTTCCACTGCAATGAGGGTACACTCAAGGCAAAACTTTCATGCTCAGTCAGAAAAGGTAATGAACAACATACCATCCATTTACTTTTCAAACTGTCTTTCCTAGCTTTGGTCCCAAAATTGATATTTATTAGCTATTAGAGTTAAAGATGATCCATCTGCTGTTCCTTCCCTTTTTGCATTTATGCTAGTACAAAAGTTAACATTTGACAGCTGCCTACCACATTTTACAGCAGCAGATGCTGCTACTGCTCTCGCAGGAGTAGGTCTTATATTAATCCTTAAACAGGATCAGAAGGTAGTACTGTACATTTAACAATGTGTATTTGGCAGGGGGAAGGGCAATAGTATGTCTTACATTTCTCATGGATTTTAAATAGAATATTTACTGATTTTTAAAAAAAATTATTGGAATTTTCTGGCCAAGAAAAATAGATATTTAAGAAAACTGCACCTTTTAGGGTTTTTAATTTTTAGGTGCAGAATTCCCTCAGGAGCAAAGCTGCTTGCATACTCGTATCTCCAAAGATGGGCTAGAACAGGGGTAGGCAACCTATGGCACGCGTGCCTAAGGCAGCACGCGAGCTGATTTTCAGTGACATTCACACTGCCTGGGTCCTGGCCAGTGGTCTGGGGGGGGCTGTGCATTTTAATTTAATTTTAAATGAAGCTTCTTAAACATTTTGAAACCTTATTTACTTTACATGCAACAATAGTTTAGTTATATATTTTAGACTTATAGAAAGAGACCATCTAAATAGGTTAAAATGTATTACTGTCATGTGAAACCTTGAATTAGAGTGAATAAATGAAGACTTGGCACACCACTTCTAAAAGGTTGCTGACCCCTGGGCTAGGAAGTAATAAAAGGGCTGGGGGGGTAAGCCATATAGAAAATGTATATGAAGGATCATTAAACCCCTGTGAATATGCAAGCAGAAATGAAACAGACAGAAATGGGGGCTTATCAGATATACATGTTAGGCTGCAGCGTTACTCCCACATTCACTTGGAAGATAATATAATGCGTGATTGAAATTCTTAGGTACAAGAAAGTCTGTGAAGTGTTCATAGGAAAAAAACATATTCCTCCCAAAGTAAGGAGGAATTCCCCAAAGACAAAGAGCCTGGAAGTCTGTATGACTGACACACTTGAGAGCTTCCTGGACATGTGACCCTGAACTGACATGCTGAAAGACAATTTTCCTATATAATCATGCTTGCCTAGGGGGGAGACATGGGTGCATGTAATGCAGCTGTGAAAAAGGCAAATGTGGTCTTAGCACATGTCAGGCAAGGCATCTCCAGTAGAAATAGAGCTGTATTAATGCTATTGTAAAAAGCACTGCTAAATCAGGATCACTTCCACCTAAGCGATCACTAAGTTTTCTGTTCTGTGATCAATTCCTCTTTGTCAAGATGAAGTCTAATATAGAATGCTGCCATGTTAGATGCAAACAGAAAATAGCAAGTCTTACCTTTTTAAAAAATAAAGTGAAGTGTAATTTTCAAATGTGTCATACATACTGGGTCAAAGTAATCACAATGCTATCTAAAAACTTCCTCGGACGCGGTTATCCCTCTAAGCCCATCACTTTCTCCTTTTGGTGACAAATGCGGTCTTGAATTTTAACTAGCAAAAGTAACGTAAACTCGGGAACTGGATTTTCCTCATCTTTAGCAAGGAGAGGGAATAAAATGTTGAGAGTCACAAATAAAGGTGTTGCTAAAAGCCACCCCTCAGCAGCAATTTCCGTAAGACATGCTCCTTTCTTCCTCCTATAACTAAGAGGATATATAGCTCACCTCAAATCTACCTCCTCCACCCTGAAGATACAGCTCAGTCCAGAACACCATACACTTCTCCCAATTTAACTGTTTATATATATTATAATAAAGTTATATCCCAAGTATTTGCAGAATAAGGGACTTAAACTCACCCCCCAACAAGCTTTAATTTACTGTTTTTACCTAAGCAATAAAACGATAGCTATACAAAACTCTAGCGAAGGGTGCCAAGAGGGAGAGAATGGCTTTCTGAAACAATAGAGCAAAACTTCTAAGAAAAAAATCCTTAAATAACTACTGTATATATTTACCTTTAATATTTCAATTATATGCAAATAATTCAACTATTCATCTTTTTTTCTAAACAGATTTTACAGGTTTTTTTTTTTCCTAGAAAAAATGTGTAGGCCTTACATCAGGCTCTTTTAGAATCCCAATTTGTGTACAGAATGATATATTACCACTTTTCCTTTCAGCTCATGCCTGAAAAGGCACAATAGGTATGACAATCTCAGAAGCACATACTGATTGCATTTTAGCTGCTGATTAGTTTGCTGGTCTGGTTTTGACTCTCAGAAAGCAATGAAATTCACAATTAATTTTTACTCTCATCACAGTTAATACCATATGAGCCACAATGGCTGGCAGTAAATGATAGCAGAAAGATTAACTTCTGAGCCTCTTTTCAAGGAGAACTAGTTTTCCAGCAACTTTGAATTGTCTCATTTTTGTAGGTTTACACCAAATCCATAACTTTCTTTTAATATTGTGTGTGTTAAATAAGGTTTGATGGCCTGTTATAGTAGACAAGTTTGCTTATATAGAACTAGCACAAAAAATACTTTAACTGAACTACAGTAGTTAATGGTACATTTTATATCCCATAGACAATACCATTAAATTTAAGATGTTAGTGTGAATTCTAAGTCACATCCAAATAAACCAGCTAGCCTGAACAGGAAACATTAGGCAATAAAAGAGATATTGACAGCTTCACTGCAATACTTTTCACAGCTCTAATCTGACTAAAGCATGAAAAGCTTGTCTTCTGTCTTCCACATCTTATAGCATTAAAGGCAAAGTTATACATACTAAGAAATAACTGAAGAATTCTCCTTAGTATCTTTTTCTGCTTCCACTATTAACCTCCTGTGCACCCTTCCAAAGCAAAAACAGATTTACAATAATACTAGAAAGATCAGACATGGCTTTTAAAATACGGTGTGTTTCACAATTTTTTTAAGGGGAGGGAAAGAGTATGAAGAACATGACAATATCTGTAGATAAGAAATATTTATCCTATGCAAGGTCTAAGTCAAAGCTAGTTCAAGACAAGTATATAGTCACTGGCTAGCCGGGGGGAAGCATAGTCAATTAAAATGAACAGTTCCCATTGTTGTCGTGAGACACTACAAAATACTGAAGATACTGAGATTACATGAAAATATGAGGGTTGGCTGCATTCAACAGAAATTGATTACTATTTTTTTGTACTAGCATATTATGAAGATATATAGCCTAACAGGAATACGATAAAGCAACCATAGCAATTTGCTTCTTAAAAAACTATTTTTGTACTTTAAATGCTGAAATGTCACAGCTCACAACTCTGAAGATCACCGATTGAAAAAGGTGGGCGGGGCGCTAAGGAGCTCATTACAGATGGAATTTAGCAGTCTTAATCATGTAATTTTCAGGTTCAACTAAAATGTCTGCTGGCATATGGAAGATAAAGCCATTATATTCATTTCAGTAAAAGTACTGTTGTAGTCATTTTTATAAAAGTAACAGAGAATTTCATTATTTATTACTTACCGAGTCCTAAAAGATCAATAGTAGGTTCTGGTGGTTTTTTCGGACTTGCTTTAGGCTCTAATTGCTGATCCTCCTTCTTTTGAGCCTTTAAAAAGAAAAAATATTCACACTCATAAGTAAGTTTTAAGATGTACAAGGCTTCTTTAATACAAAGAAGGATTTTAAGATTTCTGGAATACATCACAAATAAAATTTGTTTTCTAGACTAACTTTGCATATTGAAGTCTGATTACAGAGAATGAAGCACATGTGGAGGAGAGGTGGAAGGAAAAAGAGAACTGAAATATACCCTTATTCTTTCACCAGTTTTACAAACATTCTAAATACAATATTAAACTACAGGATTATTTACTGGGTTTAGGACAAGTCTAATATTTAAAAACCGCAGTGAATAAGTATTATATTAAAAAACTGTAACTGTTAATCATTTACAGTTAGGAATCACTGTTACTGAGTAAAATAATGACTCACTCATTTTGCACAAGTTATTTATTGACTAATTTTTAGACCAAATTAACGATATAGTTTTCCCAGTGTGGGAAAAAAACACCAGGTTTGTAAGCTTTTAAAAAGTTGAAAATAAGAAAAATTGGGAAGTGGGGTAGGTTATGAGACTAGTAAAGAAGCACATTTGACATCACTACAGGAAGAGGATATTATTAAACGGCAGACTTTTCAGCTGCTACTGAGTACGGTGGTGGCCTTTGGGTCTGCAAAAAACCCATGTTCATAGGCACACTTAATTTGGTAGATTTAGAAACAAAGAATCCTAGCTTTTTCTCCCCCCCCACACTTAAAAAATGAGACTTGTCTTTTTCTTGCAGAAGCCCTTGAAAATGTAAACTGATATAAATTGAGCTTGAGGTTTGACAGTTTGTCACATTCTAAAAATTACAGGTAGCTTACATTTCCCTCCCCTAACAATTACTCAGGGTTCGCTATTGGAATTTATAAAGACCTGAACCGCGAGTCCCTCCATTTCTGGAAGGATCACAAGTTACCGGTAGTTTGCAGCAGCTGGATATAGTGAGACACAGGCTGTCATTAACGCCACTGCAAATTCTTCTAATACATATTTAGGATAGTATTTTTTTTTCTATTTTCATCCCAACAGTGTATGTAGTTGAATCTGCTTTTCTGTTGCCCAGTCAGTGTTACCTCTGGGAAGGACAGGCTCTCCATATCACAGCTGGCAGAGTGGTCTAGCTGCAGACAAGGCATAGGGCTGACAACAAGGGTATCCTGCATTTTAATCCTGGTTTTAACAGACTCTCTCTGTGGCTCTGATCTGAGCCTTTCCACATGAGGGCTTTCCTAGATCAGGAAATTTGCAGAGGTGAAACATGTACTAATACCAATGTCCTTAATCTAGAAAATCCTTTATGTTCCTTATGTACCAAAAAGGAGATGAACAGGAATCATGGAATATCAGGGTTGGAAGGGACCTCAGGAGGTCATCTAGACCAAGCCCCTGCTCAAAGCAGGACCAACACCAACTAAATCATCCCAGCCAAGGCTGTGTCAAGCAGGGCCTTAAAAACTCTAAGGATGGAGATTCCATCACTTCTTCCAGTGCTTCACCACCCTCCTAGTATGAGGATTGCAAAAAAAAGAGTTAATGTTTGTGAAGTGTTTTAGATTGGAAAAAACTCACCATTGTGTTCTAACAACCCTCCAGTGGCTGGGGGGGGGGGTCCTGCAGACTACAAATTCTCAGTTTATTTAGACAAAGTATCCCTTGAAAAAGTATGTATAGAAATGCTTACATATAGAGTACAGACCCCAGACTGTGGGCTGCAGTTAGAGGAGACCTAAAGATCTCCACCCCAATATCAGACCAGCATTTGTAAAATAGGCCTAATTTTATTTGCAGCTGTATTTATAAAAATTTAGTTAGTATTGAATTAAAAGAAATATCAGAACCTAATTAATATTCAAAAGTAAAATTATGAACAGCAAGGATTCAAATAAAAATCTAATGACAGAAGAAAAAGGGCTTCCACAACTGAGTATATTTTCATTCAATGAAATATAAATTAGAGCTAGGAATATTAATCACAATTAACCTTAAATGTTTCAGGAAAGGAACATAAATTACAAAAAATAAAAAACATCTGGATTTTTTTCAACTGCTGTAAGAAACAAGATGATCTGTGTCATGGGTCACTGCAGCTGAGAGAAGAAATGCACTTGACACGTTGCTTGTCTGGGTACGTCTACACTACAGGATTATTCTGATTTTACATAAACCGGTTTTGTAAAACAGATTGTATAAAGTCGAGTGCACGCGGCCACTCAAAGCACAATAATTCGGTGGTGTGTGTCCATGTACCGAGGCTAGTGTCGATTTCTGGAGCGTTGCACTCTGGGTAGCTATCCCGTAGCTATCCCATAGTTCCTGCAGTCTCCCCCGCCCATTGGAATTCTGGGTTGAGATCCCAATGCAAGATGGTGCAAAAACAGTGTCATGAGTGATTCTGGGTAAATGTCATCATTCATTCCTTCCGCTGTGAAAGCAAGGCAGACAATCATTTTGCGCCCTTTTTCCCTGGATTGCACTGGCAGATGCCACAGCATGGCAACCATGGAGCCCGTTTTGCCTTTTGTCACTGTCACCGTATGTGTACTGACAGAGGCGGTACTGCAGTGCTACACAGCAGCATTTATTTGCCATTGCAAGGTAGCAGAGACGGTTATCAGTCGTTCTGTACCGTCTGCTGCTGTCATGGGTGCTCCTGGCTGGCCTTCACTGAGGTCACAAAGACAAAAATGAGAATGACTCCCAAAGTCAATCCCTCTTTTATGGTTTATCTAAAAATAGTCAGTCCTGCCTAGAATATCGGGCAAGTGTACTAGAGAACCAGTGTATCAGAGAACCAGAGAGCACAGCCGCTCCGTGTCAGATCCTGCAGAAATTATTAGTTGCATGCCACTCTAGGGGGTGCCCCTGCAACAACCCCACCCGTTGCTTCCCTCC